>NC_044030.1:44530359-44670359 GCF_900496995.4 Aquila chrysaetos chrysaetos
CATCAATATGCTTTTATTAATATGTAATATTTTGCTCATAAGGGGAGAATTTATTGTGACAATTGTGTGGACAGCAACAACTAAATTCACTATGATTAGTACAGCTACAGAAATGCAAGGAAACTAAAATAATAAGCTGCTTCAATTCTTTCCCCCAAGAGAAAGGCATCTGTAAAGAAAAAACTTCTGATGGCTTGAATTCTGTAGCTTTTCCCGTGTTAACTTCTGTTTTTTTCTTTTGCTTTGTTTTTTTAAGAACAGTTATGGAATATTTAAGCATGGGAGGCACTCAATTCCTTCTTTTCATTAAGCTCAGATATTTCCCAAGTGCAAACACTATTTTCATCTCTTCGTGTTTGGTTAGCTTTCCAACATTGCTTTGATTACCTTCCCTGTGTTGTTGATGCTGCTTTTATTTTTTTTAATTACAATGAATCCATGTAAGAGCTAATTCATACAGGCTGCAAAGTTTAGTCTTAAACTGCTGCTTACAAATATGTGAGGTTTTATCCTAGGCAGCTGTGATTATTTTAAAAAGTTTGGAGTTTGGCTGGGTATTCTTGGTGTAACAATGTAGCCGTAAGTAGATCATGAGAGTCTGACGTGTCTAAATCAGGATGTACCAAGTAAAATAAAGCCTATGCTGTTTCTGGATGTGCCCTTGTAATCACTACTGGAACACCAGTGGTGAAATACAGTGTCCATTGAAAGTATCTACATTTGGAGGAAGATGCTGAATGTTTCAAGAGGTTCCAGAGACAAATAATTAGGACTGGAAGATGCTCCTTATGGTATAAGACAGGAGTTCAACCTATTTAGCCTAACAAATAGAAGGTTAACGAGTGATTTGTTCTTTGTGTCTGAGTACATAAGAGCTGACAGTTTCAGTCTTGCAAAGAATGATAATTTACAGCGTAGGACATAGGGCCCAGGCTCAACAGAGCTGAATTTTAGTTTTGCCATGAACTTCTCAGGCCTCAGGCAAATTAATTAAGCTGTGCATAACCCAGTTTTTGCCTTACTTGTGTAAAGTCCAGTGAACTAAACAGTAATGCTTGTCTCAAGGAAAGAACCTTCAAATGTTCTCTTGACTCTCTTAGGCTAATGAAACCTGGAAATCAAGTTATACGATTATTTCAGTGGTTAACTATCCCTCAGTCCTGGTATTCCTGTGGAAATAATGGTCTGCTTACACTCACATGCTACACTTTCTCTCTCTTCTACTGAGCACTTGCAAAGCACCAGGTAATACTGTTCTCCATAACACTTGGCCATTTATGAAGCAATTGCAATGGGGAGGAGATTAATGCCTCATGTGGAGATCACATAGAGACTGCAAGGATCCCATCATATGTATGTTCTACATTAGATTTATTTTTTTAACTCACATAAAAGCCTTTGAATAAAATATTACTCCTGTGATTGTATGCACTGTTTGAATTAAAATAAGTCTAGAATGATTCTTAATAATTTCTCTCTATTCAATGCTTTCCAATTCTAATTTTTCAAAGTTTAAGGAAGTGGATAACATTTTTTTGCAACTAACAAAACTGCGATAACTGATCCCCTTGTTTACTATCCTCTTCATATCCTAACTTTGTATTTTTCATCCTTTAAAGGAATGGTGTTTCGGAAAGATTAATCCTTCCACAGCCTTCTTTTTTCTCCAGCACAATGGGACATGACTATGACAACACAAAATTGACAACACCAATTGCCTTGTGCTTTGCCAAAATTAAAAAAAACCCTGTGATTGCTATTGCTTAGTGCATCAGATTAATTGATTAAAGTGCCAGATCCTTATTTTTAACAAGTACTCACCTTCACAATTGTCCCATTTTTAGTCTGTAAAATACCAGAGCTTTGTTTATTGGGTTAGACTTTCTCATCCAACTCTTCTTTGTATGTTTAATTACACGCATTTAAAATGCCAAAACTGTCCAAAGTAATAAGTCTGGAATCATATTACCTTATGCTTTTTGCAGAGCTGTGTGGAAAAGTGGATTTCTTCCTCCAACAAGACCACATATGCATCTTTCCTGTGTCAGCTCATTGATGCAAACAGACTGTGACAAATCAACTTCCCCTGTAATTACAGTAACCAGATATACAAATACTTTTTTTGTGTGTGTGCTTTGTTTGTTCTTCCTCCATCCCCAGATATGAAAGAAAGCAGGAACTCTTCACTTATGTATTCTGCTCAGTTCTTGGGCTGCCCCGAACTGCATATGGATCTGGAACTGGGCCACAGTTCTGGTCTTAATAACAAGGATTTTGCCTTCAAAAGAGAGCAAAACAAAGCAGAACACCCATGCAAAGTAGAACTGCTTACCTGTTTGGGTAAGACAGCTCAGCTCTTTCTGACTATATGAGAAACCAGGAATAGCATTCGGGAAGAAACTGCTGAACAGTTGTCACGGTCCACTCGGTGGACTCGTGATGGTTCGTTTGCTACGATCTCGAAAGTGCAAAATTAAGGTGACCAACACCAAAGGGGATAGCAGTAATCACACAGTAAAACTTTATTGTATTGCCTGTGAAGAGGCATGCGATAGTTAGAGATGGGTGAGAGAAAGGAGAAAAGTAAAGTTAAGTTTAGAGAGAGAAGAAAGAGAGGTTATAGCTACCACCGCTGATCTCAAGACGTCCTAACGGTCCCAGGTCCAGCTAATGCTGCATCGTTGATCGTCGTGGTCCTTGGTGGGGAAGCTTCAAATTCCCATTGTTCAGAAGTCATTTTTTATGTTTAGCAACACACCTTGCTCCACCCCTGCCTCAGGCGTCTCCACCCTTCTCAGAATACAATTATCATATCTCCGCCCTTCTCGAGCAAGGCTATCATGCAGGCGCAGGGTCAGTGTCTGAGGCGTGGTAAGTCTTGGAGGCGGGTAGCCTTCGACCAGGAGGTGTGTTTTGGTATTATAATGAAGCAAAGTTCGTCTAGAGTTCATGATTTCTTCATCGATGTTACGGCAATGGTTGCAATCCATCCTTTTTGACAGTAGCTATGCGGTTATCTCTAGCGGCTCTAGCCAGGTACCTTCCAGGAGCCTTGTACCGCACATTCTGTCCTTGGGATTGGCTGCTGCGCTCCAAACAGGCCGTTGTCAGGTAATGTACTGTTCATGTTCCTGATGACAATGTTGAGACAATGCTGATTTTCTGACCGACACTTACAACAGTGTAGAGGAAGGGCTGTACTAATCACCCGCAGGTTATACACTGGAACGGCAGTGCCAACCTTTTATCATTCCTTTCTTTGACCTTCCTGCTCTCTAATACTATAAGTAGAAAACAAATGCCCTAATGTGGGGATAAACATGAGTTATTTAGCTAATATTCAGCAATCTAGTTAACAGCTAGGGTGTTGAGTTGGCTACTACCTTAAATTATACTCCTTATCAGTTGGTAGCTTGGAGTTATGGATGTGTAATAAAGTTTCACATTTTTCTAAGTGCTTTTGGCCTCATCCCCAGTCTAGTAAACCCAATGACATTTCATCTTGTGATTCGTTCTCACATGAAATGTTGTTTTGTTTGGTGTTGCTAGTGACGGATGAAAGTGGCATGAAAAAACCACAACTCAAAAGCGTAAAAATCATTCAAACAGCCTGAACAAGAGAGGATTAGAAGCAACCAGCTGGCTGAAATTTAATTGGCAGGGTTTGGTCAATGTAACTAAACTTGCCAAGATTTAGTCTTCTGTTAGGTCATCTGTTTCCTCCTAACTAAACATATCTTGGATATTTATAGACATAAATGAATTATTATTCCTTACCATCTCCAAAACTTGTCATTTCTGGTATTTAAATGTCAGTCATGAGTGAAAATAAGGAAAACTCTAATGTAATCTCCTGACATCAGATGGAAAAATGTGAAGGGAAAACATTTTGTGTTTTGCTTTTCCAGAGGAAAATAAAGTTTAACAACCTTCCTTCCTATTTTACATTAAAAAAAAAAAAAACCAAAAAACCAACAAAACCAAAACCCTTCAGAGACATATTTCATGCTGTTAAATGTTAATGAGGTATTATGCATTGCTAAACTCAGCTATATAAAAATATGTTGTGTCAGTACAGAAAAATCTGTAGTGCAGGAAGTTGCTTGCTTTACTTGGGCTGAAGGAAAATGTACCTAAGCACTACTTACTTAAAGAAGAAAGCCTGTAGTCTTGTTCTGTTTCTAGTCTGCAGGTTAAATAGGCTACGCAAACAGTTATTTTTACTGTACTCATTTTTGTGGAACAGCTGGACCATTTGAATCATTTGCTTTTTGTCCAGATCCAGCTTCTAGTCTTTTATGAGCAGAGGCCCAACAAAGCAAGCAAGAATTTTGCCAATGAATTTAATGGTTGCCAAATTAATTTCATATACTGAATCATACTGGTTATGCTGTATTAAATTACACTGGTTATTCTTTACATTGGTTATATTGAAAACTATTAGAAATTACTAGTCAATTCATTGAGAGTTTGGTCATCCTTATTGTTTTAAATAACGATATAATTGGTTACAGTTGATTGATTACAATTAAACTGGGGGCAGGATATTCCTTCTGTTGTAGTGTTCATTAGAATATGTAACTACAATAAATATGCCAACATACAAATCTTTCATAAGAATTGTTCATGTTTTTCTTTATCATTCTTCCTTAACAACTCCAAAATTTACTGATTTCTTTCTTTGGATGACCCACATGAGAGTCTTAGGAGTGTTCCCTGGTATCTTAATGCATTTTGCTTCCTTGCTGTGGTGCTGATTTTAAAGTTGCATTCCATTTCTGTATAGGAAACAAAGAGGCATACCACTAAAAACACTTCCCTTCCTCTGGTACTTTATACTGTCTAGAATCAGAACATCATCTACCAATGAAATATATATTATGAAATGCAAAGCTTAATATATGAAGGTGTGTAAAAAATAGTGCAGCTTCCTGTCTTAGATGCTTTAGGGCCTTGCATCTAAGTTAAGGGTATATTAGCCTCAGTTAAAGGACAGTTTCAAGGTACTTAAAGACTTCTCAGAGAGAATCCTTGCCATTAATCCTCAAAATTACTGAAACTGCAACCTGAACATGGAGCTGTGTCACAGACTTTGTTCTGGGTGCTGGTCATTTGTAACATGTTTAATTGGTTTTAAAAAATGTATAAAAGGTTACACTGACTTTTGCAAGAAGGAGAGACAGATGAAAGTTGCATATTAGGCCAAATATTTATCCTGCCAGTGTTGCTACATTTCCCTCTTATAATGAACTGAACTTGCTTAAGTTTAGGATAGTGAATGACCATACAAACAAACAGAGGTCAAATGGAAAAAACTTGAATCAGGTAAGGTATTCCCTGTAAAGTATTCCTTTACCTATCTTGGAGCAGCTTCTCTTTCTTCTTTTGATTTATTCTCAGCATCATATCTGTGCACAATGTTTTTGCATCAACAGACAGAACAGTGGCCCAAACTGCACCTCTATTGATTACTGTCCTCCTAGCCTCAGGAGAACCACTTGTCACCTTGTACAGACTATGATGTTTACTGCTGCAGAGGAAAAAAACTTAGCTGTTGCAAAACAGTTTCCATTGATTTAAGGCTATAGCATTCTAGCAGCTCACTGTTAAATGAGCTGTGGGGCTTTTCCCTTTGAATTTTCAGGATGTGCTCCTGAATTATTGGTATATAGCACAAACACCTTCTCTTAACCATTTCCTGTTTTGCCGGCTTTGCCAGTGACATTACCAGAGAAGAATACTTCTCCTACTGCTGGAACAGCACTGCCATTTCTGCCTAATGAGGGCTACGGTCCTTCTTTAAAAGGACAGAGTTTTGGATGCTGTCAGCAAGAGAGGTGGTATTTGCTTGTTTGTACAAGTGCCCTTAAGTCCACCACCATTGAGTCTTACTGTTCTCTACAAAGACTGAAATTTAAAGAAGCAAGAAGTAACAATTCCCCCCACCTCCACCCTGAAAACTCACCAACAAAATGTATACACCCCTTCCTGCTTTAAAAGTACAGTTCTGTGCTAGCAAACAAACAATTTTTCTCCCTCTCTGTGTCTCTCTAACAAAAAGAAACATTACATGTTTGAGTAGATAACAAGAGCTACCGTTAAGATACAGAAAATTGAAAACCTAGACTGCAATAAAATTGCAGACACAGGGGAATTAGTAATAGCTTCTCCATGTTTTAGTAGAATACTTCCTTTCTATTCACCCAGCAAACAGTGTTCACAAACAACAGCGAAGAACAAAAGCTGTGATTTATATATGTGGACAGGTATACACGTACCCCTGACCTCCTGCCGCCTTCCTCGCCCTCAGCACCAGAAGCAATTTATGGAGACCAGTCTAAATAAACATTAAAGAGTCAAGGCCACAAACTGACAGCAAGGAAAATCAATGGCTCCAGAAACCAGCTAGTAGGATCAATAAAAGAGATTAGGCATCACAAGCTAGTGTGGGGCACTTACAGGTAAACGTGGCTTACACTTTATCTGACAGGGCTCTCTCAGCATCAGGCTAAAAACTGTCATAGAAACAGAAACACACTGAGTAGCCAGTGGAAGACTGTCCTTAGCTACAAACACTAAATGCTGACCTCTGAATGAAAGGGATTTATACTGAGGCCACAGGAAATTTCCAATTGCTTTTCCAGAGTCATCTCACACACCTGTGCCTTTGCCCATAGGAATTGTTTCAGATATAGGTTTGCAGAACTCTCTGGTTTTTCTTTGTTTGTTTTGCTTTCCTGGATTGTTTTTCAAATCCTTTCCTTACAACCCCTCACTAAGTTACACCTCCCTCTGTAACCTGTGCAGTTACAGGCAATACTGGGGTAGGAAGCTTCAGCTGAAATCAGTTCAACGCCTTCAGTTTCTACAGCTCTAGCTTGGGAGCCTGAAATCTTCTGTAGCATGGGGCAGCTCCAGACTCAGCAGTGGCTTCTTTCACCTCAGCCCACTTTCTGTCCAAGCTGTATTAGTTGCATAGCTGGACCTAGATTAATACAGAGCTATCCTTCTCATCGTCAAGCCAGAGCATCGCTACTTTTTCACACTCGGGGCACTGCTTTTTATCAGATCATAAATGTTAATGTTTTATTATCTGTGATCATCCAGTCACCAGCATGAATCTAAACCCGATTGATGGCAGCAGTCTGTGTTCTATTATTCTATAAAGACCTGTGACCACAACAGTATTTAATGTTGTGCTTAAGGCTTCCAGCTCATGCCAAGTTCCTTTCTAGCTATTTTAGAAATCAGTACACTTTCTGTTTCTTCAGAAACCCACTGTGAAACCTTTAATTTAGTTTTAGTAACCTTTAGGCTGCTTCTGAAAGGTAGCCATGAAGAGACTGTAGAAGCTCCCTCAGACCGGCTGGTTAGGTTAGACTTCCAGGTTAGGCTAAAAAGGCTACCTAAACTACTTGCTATCCCTAATAAAAAGGTGGGGGAGGGGGAAGGGAGGAGACACCCTTTCCACCAAATCTTCCTTCCTCCCTCCATAAAACTTCTCAGCTCGAAAACACCGAGAAGCATGCATTCTAATTGGACAAAACAAGGTATTACAGGTCAAAAAAAAAGTCTTAAGCTTTATTTAAATTCAATCGTCCATCAATGTAACTCATAGGTCAATGCCTGTCACGGACATAACAGCACTTCACAAATGAGTAGATCCTGCACTAGCTTCAGCTTAAATTTGATATAAGATAGGCTCATGTGGGCTGCATTGTAAGTGGCTTGTGGTGAAATGAGTAAGATATAGATGATGTTAGCAGGCACCAAGTCAGAAAACACAACCGTTGCTCCAATGTAAGTACTATGTGCAGCTTATGATAGGACCACATAAAAAAACCTGGGAGCTCAGTAACAAGTAGGGTGCACGCATCTTTGTATTATAGAGGGCCTGTATAATCTTTCCTACCTGTCACTCCTTCCAATCTGCTAGGACTGCATGTATTTTATCTGGTTTAGTTTTCACCATCCAGCTACCAACTTATACTACACTTCAATATGCTTGACATTTGAAAAGAAATGTGTGTGCATTTCCTCTATTAAGAAGAGTGACCTGACAAACATGCCTTCACATCTTTTAGCAGCATGTCAAAAATAAGCTCACTGAGACCGCAGTGCATCCATTCTGTCATATTAATGAAATCCCCAGTAGTCTCAATCTTCATCTTTGCCTTAGATTCCAAGGAAATGAATAACTTACAAGAAAAGAGAAAGATGCACATCCTTACTACGATTTGATATCTCCGTTGAGGTTATGTATGCCAGTCATAATGGACTTTTTGGTGCCGGATGGGCAGAGAGAGAAACAGATGTTTTAAGCTGTATTTCCTTTACCCTAAGAAAATTCACAACTGTTGCCTGAGTTTACTTCTCAGTGAGGTTTAGGTTGAGGAAATTAAAAGTGCAGATTAAGCCCAGCTGGGGGGGGTGGGGGGGGAAGCTTATGAGAAAGAGACCTACTTGGAGTAGTGAATAACCTTCACCTGCTGAATTCGGTGGCCCAGTTCATACTTAAGTATTTAAAGCTCTGAGGTGGAGCAGAAGTATGACTGAGTCTTTTATATTTAGGTGAGTGCTCCAACTATTGGGCTTTTTCTTACTCAAGGGTATTGGTTTCCCTTGAACTTTCACCTAGATTTGTGAAATTTGCCTGCTGGCCAAAACTGCTTAATTAACAATAATTTGTTTCCATTTCAGTGAGTCAGCAATTTCCTAACAAAACCTTCTCATCTTGGCTCAGATCTGTTCTGGATCCTAGAGAAGGAGCCAATTCATACTTGGCACTGGATAGCTGACCATAACACTGACCCACTGAACAGCAAACAGGTCATTCCTGGCATTGGAAGTCAATCACTAACACGTTGATTGGGTTTTGCTCATTTCATGTAAATAGACGAATGATTCATTTGAGAAAGAGAGTTGCTCCCTATCATCTGAGGCCTTGAAGTTCAGAGTCGCTCCAAAGATGACTGGTGAGGCTGAGTTAAAATTTAAAATTCTGAGGAAACATTTGACTAGGATTTTGTTTTTCTTTTGAACACCATTACCTTGTATTTTCATGATTGTTTTAAGCCCATATTGTTGACAAAGAAACGGGTTTTCCTCCTTCCTGTCAATTATTGCTTACTCCTGTTGTCATGCCCCTCCCTCATCTGTGTGAGTACATATATTGCTGTAGTCTTCAGGCACGCTGTTTCAGAGTATTGATCCACATTAAAGTTAGACCTTTTTTTTGCTGAGTTAGTTTTAAAGTGGGTCAGTTTCCCAAGTCACAGGATGATTGATGAGTATGAACAGGGTGTCCCACAGTCTGATGCTTCTCTGTGGGTCCTCCATTCTTTTATTTTCAGTTTCTTCACTAATACAGAAGCCATCAGAATTGTTTGCTTTTGGGATGCTGCCATCTCTGGCAGCTGTTAGATTGATAGTCATTTGTGATTTGCTGAAATACCTGCATTTTGAAAAATACATCAAAAATTGGAAATGACTAAGACATTTCGTCTATCAAAAACTAATATCCAAAAAAGGTTGCAGTTATTCCATCTGAGCAACACACCTTTTCACTGCAAATGCCTCTGAAGAAAGGCATAAATCAGGATGAACTCATTAAAGAAAGTTTGCTTTAATTCAAATAAGTGGAAATAAAGGAGTATGCTCTAAGTTTATCAAGATCCTCAAAAAAAGTGCAAAGACTGAGACTGAACTAGAAAAGCAACCCCAAGGATATGTATTGAAAGTAATTTAAGTAAAATTTAAAGCAGGAATTAATATGGATCAGATCTCATCTAAATTTAATGTCCATTTGCATTTGCACATTGTTGTAGGGAGGACAAAATGGACTTGAAACATTCAATTGCCCGATCACCAGAAATTCTATGGCCATGTCTTCTAAGCATCTCTGGCCTTTGCTTATCTGAGCGGCATCAGAGGAGGACTTTACAGTCCTAACGTCCTAGATTCGTTGACCTTGCTGGAACTGTGCAAGGCGGTCATACATAAATTGAAGTGATAATGAGGTTATTATTCTATTTATGCCTACATAATGTGAATATGAAGTGCTCCTTAATCAGAATGGTACAACTGTAAAGCCACTTAAATGGACATGTGAGATAAATGCACAATGATCATGCAGTGCAAGATGAAAACGTAAAATGAACATGCAAGATGGGACATTCAATATTTCCACAGTAGTATGTGAAGCATACTTCCTGACCATACACAAACCTAGCTATGATCATAATGAGAAGAGCTAAACTAAAGTGGTAAATGGTTCCATACCTCTGAAAGTAGTTTGAATGTGGTTCGGTTTTCATGACAGGAAGAGTTGAGGATTGCTTCCGTCTTCATTGTGAGAGTTTGATTCTCATTTGTATCATACTGATCTGACGGTGAGCGAAATGAGCTACATGTGCTTTATGACCACTAAAAAGCCATACTAAATATGTATTTTTATGACATTTGATGGCTTCTGCTCATTCTTCCCTGGTCTTTAGAAATGAGACTGTATCTTGAAAATTGTTACTACTCAAAACCTGACAATACTTTTGATCTACCTTTGTACAGTACGTGGTGCAATAGAATTTTGGACCATTTCTGGTGTTACTGCAGTACAAAGTTTGTCAAGTCTTCACCTAAAAGGCTAGCTTCAGGTTATGACACATTAATGTGGTAAGTCTGTTTGCAAAATTGTCTTTCTGTCTCACACAGAAGGTGGGGATAGGGATGCTACTTACTGTGAGAAAAAGAAAAAACATCATTTCACCCTGTTGGAATTTAATTAACTAAAAAAATCTCTTTTCACATGTAAATGTTCTAACCTGTGCAAGTGTATCCTGAATTTTTTACATGCATCTATTTGCATATATTTACAGTTTCCAAATCCTATTGCTTGGTTATAAGTAGATTTATTTTCATATGGATCTCTGTGCCATAACTTCTGAAAATCTAGCTTTGAAAATAAATTTCTTTCAGAGCACAGGATGACATTCAAAAACTTCGGTTTGTTTTGAGGGGTTTTGTTGTTTTGGGTTTTTTTTAATCCTTTGAAAAATACATCTGTTCCAAGATACATAGTAAGTGTAATGTGTCAGATATACCCCTCTGCCCAGATGCCCTCTGCGCAAAATTGTGTAGTACTTGTCTTTTCCAAAGGCTAGCTTTTTGATTTCTACTTTTGGACCTCGATGTGGGTTATTCTGAGAGACAAGAAGTGTTTGTGCTGAAAGCCCCCTCTATCTTGAAGTGTTTGATTATTTGTTTCTGGGGCTTTGCTGTTGGTTTTATCCATACAGCTGTCTCTAAAGTGGACATTGTGTAACAGATTAATCACCCTTACAGTTCCATTATGCAGAGAAATAATCAGACCACATGTTTATTACACAAAATCGCAGCCTTATACCTATATGGTAAATAAGACAACACTTTAGAGTTGTCACCTCGGAAGGGTCTATTCCCATACAAGTTCAGCTGACCAAAGTAACGCAGGTTCAATTATTGCTTGGTAAAGGCCTGGTTTGGAATGGATCTCGACATCCAGGGGGCTTTGTGGAGATATACCGGGAGCACTCAGAGCATTCCCATAATGATAAAAATGCAGCTGTGCCACAGTTTTGAAACTTGTGCTACAAAGTAATTGAAACTGTACAATTCAGCACTGCTTTGCACTTAGTTAAAGCAAGTGAAGCGTGGCTAGTTAAAGGCAGCTTTGCTGTAAAAGGGAAACTGCCTTTCTTACTCCAATGAGAGGGAGCAGAGACCTGGCTGCTTCTGGCATAGAAAGAAGAAGAAAATGAGAAAAGTACTGAGGTAAAGTGAGGGAAAGAGCTTTGGAGAGCAGACCAAGCAGCTTCTGCCTTTGCCTGGGGACGAACAGAAATATGGAAGACTGAGATGTCGTCTTTGGTGAGGATGCTCCACCTTAAAGCCTTAGAGCCTCTCAAAGCTATGACAGCAGTCAGTCCAGTTTTCCACACCCCTGGCATAGGAAACGTAAATAGTGGGCCTGTGGCTGTTTTCTGGCCCCTGAATTTTGTAGACATAAGCAACTGGCTACTTAGCTTGTGCCTAGAACCAGTCCTGGAAGGTAATTCATACATTGTAAACTAAACAAAACATAAAAATCCTGCTGCCAGATTTGCTATGGTTTAAGTGGTATGTTCCTTAGAGGTCTTCAGATCCCATTGAAATGAATGAGTGTCTCCATTGCTTCCAGAGCAGCTGGATCAGGCACTGCTTTACAGGGTTGTATAAATGATTAACAAGATGTGAAGTAGTAACCAAATAGAGATCATTTGGAGAAATAACGTGTTTAAATACAATTCATTGCTATCATAATGCACATGCCCGGAAATAATGCTTATTCAAAAATTCTGTTTCACCTAAATAATTATAAGGTTTTTATTAAATATTTTGTTTCTGTTTTTCCTTCTCTCTTCTTCCTTTCTGTCTCTGAGTGAGCTTTGTTTGCCTGCTTGCTCTGTAGAGCAACTTGGGAATTATTTTCCCAGCAGTAAGCAGTGTGTATGTCTCATGCACATTTAGCTTATTATAAATGCACCCCCCTCAGCAGCAAGAAAGCAAACAATCAACATGCACAAACTGAATGGAAAAAATAATGGGAATCCTGACCAAAACCCCCGATAAGACAAAATACTGTAATGCTAAGGCATCCTAAGAAGCTGTGTTAGGAGTGCCCCCTCTTTCCCTCAATGTATATCACTGGCTGCACATTGTTATAAGATTGCAATAAACTGAACTTGGATTAAGAAGTTTTCCATGTCAACCCCTTAGGGCAGCTGATTATAGGTTTGACCTTTTGAGATTCTGTGTATTTCCCACTTAATCAGCACTGGAATGAGTTGCTGCTAAGTAGGATCTATGGGAACCCTATGGGAAAAGAGAAACCATCTAAAAATAATGAGTGTCTTTCCCCCTCCCTCCCCTCCTCTCATTTTGAGCTCTATTAGGCCATGCTAACAGTCTTAATCTAGGCTACACAAAAGCATAATATGGCATGTGATGTTTGCATTATATTGAGAAAAAGAGATCTGGGAAGGGCTTTTGGCAGCCTGGAATGTAAACGAAACTCTACAACATTGTTAAAAAATCCTTCACTTCCCCCCACCCCTTTTTTCTTTTTTATGCTAAGGTTTGTTTGGTTGAGCTAAGGCCTTGTGAAGCTTTTAAAATACAGTACCTAAGATTTTGACAGAGTAATTGGTTCTCTCTTGCCTGGGCAATAATACAAAATTGGAACCATCTCCATTTTGTCTTGTTAAAGTAACACACTTGGTGGTTTAGATATAATCTCACATAGTAGTTCAGTCATCAGTTCATTTCTCAATCATTAAGGCCTGTGGGCTATTTTCCTGCCATACACTTTGGTTTCTTCTTCTCCTCCCCCTCTCCCCAACCCTAGCCCCCCGCCCTCTTTCACATCCTCCTCCCCTCAACAACCGTCTGTGAAACTGAACAGCATAATAGATGTAATTAGACCTTCAGTAATAGGACTGAATGGAGCAAGCAATGAGACTCCTTCTTGGGAAGCAATCAGTGCATTAGGTCCCCAGGACTGAAACTACATTTAACAAGGTTTGGGGCTTAGGGATTGTTGGTCTAGGCTTCTGCTGCTTCCCCAAGAGAAAGCTTTACCCAGAATGCAAATCTTCATTTACTATTGCTACAAAAGGGAGGAAAAGAATGTTAGCCACTTTATTACACACATAATGAAGCAAACTGTATCTGTTGATATTTTTTTTTTTCCTTAGCAGTAAATCAACTGTTCACAAGTGCTAGTAAGCATAAATATATATTTCATCCGTGCTTTCAAACCATTTCCTGGCTTTTCTTCATCCATCCTTGGAAGAAGAAAGCTTTGAGTAGTGTCAAATCAAAATATACATCATCAAACTGACACTAGCATGTTTCCATGCAGATTCAGAGATTAGTCTAAAAAAGTCATTGAAGACACAGTTCCTTTCAAGGGGAATAGAGATGTGGCAAAGTTTACATGTGGACTGTTGATTTCTGTTCCTAACTGTGTAGGTTGATGTTCACTTGAAAAAATTACCTTTTTAAAATTAAATCCTTTCATCATTCCAGTCTTAACCCTAACTAACTGGACCTTCTACCTTCATCCAGTTTCCCTTCTATAACAGGATGTGGTATGTACTTTCATATATGTTCCTTAGTTGTCATTTGTATCAGCTTGTGCTTCCTTATTTCTATCATCTGTTACCCAGACCTTGAAATATATGGAGAGTAAGGAGAGGAGTTTGGTCATCATTCAGGGTCAGATTTTTTGCATGACCTGGCACACAGACAGGGAGAAGGGGATAAAGTCAGACACATCCAAAGTGGGGGGATATTTCTGAGGGCACTGTTCACAGAGTGGGAGGATAGAGAAAGGCTCATAAAACCTGAAGAAAACTTCAGTCCTGTATCTTGGAACATGTATTGAAGGCAGGCAGAGGAAATCAGTACACTTCACTGATCTCAACCAGGAGTCCGTTGTACATTCAGGAGCCCATGACCCACAGCACGTCTAACCTGGGCAGGCACCACATGCCCACCATGGCCTCCAGGCTGTGCTGTGCTGTGCCTTGCCATGCTGCATGTATCCCGTGGCTGTGGGACAGACTCAGCCTGTGCATGGCAACAGAGGAGCCTGTGGGCAGCTCCTGCTTAGCACTGAGATTACACCTCCTGCATGGCCTTGCCCTTGTCTAACAGTGAGGTAAGGAGTTCCTATGAGAACATCTTTTAGGAACAGAGTTGTTTTCTTGTAAGGAAATTATACATGACCTCAAATGACTGAAAGGGAGAGTTACTCTGTATGGACAGGATCTGCTCTGCGCAACATGCCATGGGAAAATCCATGAGTGCTCTGCCTAATGCTGCACAAACACAGGGTGCCCAGCATCTGAAGGGGTGTAAGATGTTACTAGCTACCTGTATTCCTCTTATGCTGTCTTATTAAAGCAGTTTTCGTATTAAGCCATTTGTTTTGGGCCTTTCTTAATGAGATCCAGAAAGATCCCTGCATCAGCTTGCTCTCACCTCACCTCTCTTCACCCCCTGTCCCCCTAGTGCAGAACATACACATAGTGTTATAACATTTTCCAGGTTTTCCCTCACCGTGAAAAAAAAGTTGTGAGGTATCTGCCACCAGCAAAGCTGCTACCTTCCTAAAGTAATTTCTTAAACCCATATTCCCCCTATTGGGTCTTTCCTTCCTCTGACATAGGCTCTCAAAATCTTTGTATTATTCTATCAAGAAGCAATATTTCTCAGTTATCCACCTGCGAATTCCTATTTCCTCTACATTTCCACAAACCCTTTCTTCACACTTACTGCCATGCATAATGTGGGCTGTATTTTTTCAGATGATGTCTTTTTTCAGACGCCATATTAGCAATTTACAAGCTTTCTTTTTTCCTGCAATTTTTTTTGAAGTTGAAATACACACTTTAACAGAAGATATTTAGAGACAAATGGTTTCATTCACTGCAAACTTTCACCCAAATTCTGTTAACAGGTTCAAAATGACACTGATTATGTACCTATTATATACAACAAATCTTGCATTTATTTCTGGATTAAGTCAAGGATTTAAAGCAGTATTTTTTTCTTTTTTTTCATTTTGGCCAATTCTGAGATTAATTTAATAATTACTTCCCTCATTTTCTGGGATACTGTCTGTGTAAACTATAGGATTATGTGATACAGTGTTTTCAAACCCCATAGTGGTACTGTGAAATATTTCAAAGTTTACTGTTACAGTGATGATAAGCGATAATTTAGAAATTAAGCTGCATGCAAGTGCAAGACTTAAGGATGTTTGTTCTCACCTTTATTTAAACAAGGTCATTAACATGAGGTTAGAAGGAAAAACTGCGCACATTTTTATAGAAGGTGGAACAGGAAAGGAAATTTTGTGCTGAAATTTTTTAGGGAATCTTGATAATTTAATACAGTTTTGATATCAGGAGTCACAAAATAATCTCAGCTAATGTCTTCCCATTGTTCTACAGTACTTCCATTAGGCTCTTAGATCAATACAAACTAGCTGTGCTGCTTTGACACAGAATCAGGCTTCAAACCTTGCCATGTATTTTTAGGTCTTAACTATGGGGTTATTTTGTGGTTATCTTTGATCCTTCTCAGTGACTGACTGAATCTGCAGCTGGCTAAGATTGAAGCTCTACTGATCAACCCATCCTTGTGATACCCTGCAAAACTAACTTGAAAGTTAACTTATATCAATACAGCAACTTGCCTGGGCCTCATGGGTGCAGAGGCCTAATTGAAAGGAAGGGGATAATCAAACCATTGGCTTTGACTACAGATAATGAGCAGTGCTATGGGAGAAAATCTATTATCAAAGTAACCCCGAAAGGTTTGAAACAGAGTAGCCTCATTCTACACAATTAAAAGCTTTTCTTCAGATCCAGAGGACACATCTCATCTATAGATATCAGAATTACAGAGGTACTTCTAAAGCTATGGTCAATCAACAACACTGATATTAAGTCCCTGAACATATGTTGCCAGCATGAAATTAATCTTTGCAGGATCAAAGAGATAAATGCCTTCCAGATTACTAAACCATTGAAATATCAGCTCTTGTAGTGAAGCAATATCTCAAATATTACAAAAATTTTGTATACTAAATAAAGTTGATAGTTAAAGATGCAGGTATTTTTACATGATTTCAGAGCAATAGTTCACCTTTTGCCCATTGACAGCCAATATTGGATACTTAAAGAATTTGGGAAACTGCATCATAGGTGATCCTCTCAGCTACTGAAATATCAGTTGACAGTACCAGAATTGCTAGTAGTTTGGCTGCAATCAGAGCTGAGTTAACTAACATGCAACTGAGACTTTCCCTGCCTTCCTCTTCTAGCCTTCCATTAAATTTTGTATACCTAGATTAATATCCACAATTTTAGTCTTTTTTAAAAAATACATATATTAACAACATGCTTCCAAGAATGTTAATCTAATCTTAATGTTAAGTGCAATGACCAAAGGCAGCCTCATTTTAGTTCACCTGGGACAGAGTCTGTTTGTGAACAGCAGGATTTTATTTTCTCTTCCAGGTGAAATGTGAATGTGCCCTGAGATTGTTGTGCAATAGTGAACTATACTTATTGGTTAAATCTGTTATAAGCATCCCTTTATTGCATTTTTAGATTACATATATGGTATCTTACATATGACATAATTCAATATTTCCATGTGGATCACTTAACAGACCTGTTAAGGATGTTCATTTCATAGTAGCAATTCTGCGTACCTTCCAGTGCAGAAATCTGGCACAACATTACAGTTGGCAGCAACTTTCAAATACAAATGTAGTGGGTTCACCTTGTCTGGTTGTCAGGTGCCCACCAAGCCACTCTATCACTCCCCCTCCTCAGCAGGACAGGGGAAGAAAATACAATGACAGGCTCATGGATCGAGATAAGGATAGGGAAATTACTCAGGAATTACCGTCACGGGCAAAACAGACTCAACTTGGGAAAATTAATTTAATTTATTGCCAATCAAATCAGAGTAGGGTGATGAGCTATAAGAACAAATCTAAAAAAAACCCTTCCCCCCACACCACCCTTCTTCCCAGGCTCAACTTCACTCCTGACTTCTCTACCTCCTCCCCCTGAGTGGCGCAGGGGGAAAGGAATTGGGGTTACAGTCAGTTGATCACATGTTGTTTCTGCTGCTCCTTCCTCCTCATGCTCTTCCTCTGCTCCAGCATGAGATCCCTCCCACGGGATATAGTCCTTTATGAACTTCTCCAGTGTAGGTCATTCCAGCTGGCTGCAGTTCTTCATGCACTGCTCCAGCATAGGTCCTTTCCATGGGGTGCAGTCATTCAGGAATGGACTGCTGCAGCCTGGGTCCACAGCGAGGCCACAGGTCCTGCCAAGAGCCTGCTCTAGCATGGCCTCTCTACAGGGTTACAGCTTCCTTCAGGGCACATCCATCTGCTCCAGCATGGGGTCCTCCACAGGCTGGAGGGTGTAGATCTGCTCTGCCATAGTCCTCCATGGGTCGAGGGTCCCCCTCCTGCCTGCCTCACCATGGTCTTCACCACGGGCTGCAGGGGAATCTCTGCTCCAGCGCCTGGAGCACCTCCTCCCCCTCCTTCTTCACTGACCTTGGGTGTCTGCAGGGCTGTTTCTCTCATTCTCACTCCTTTCTCCCAGCTGCTGTTGCACAGCACTTTTTACCCTTTCTTAAATATCTTGTCACAGAGGAGCTACTAACATCACTGATGGGCTTAGCCTTGGCCAGCAGCAGGTCCATCTTGGAGCCGGCTGGCATTGGCTCTGTCAGACATGGGGGAAGCTTCTGGCATCTTCTCACAGAAGCCATGTCTGCAGCCACCCCACTACCAAAACCTTGCCACGTAAACCCAATACAACAATGAATGTACTTTTATCCAGGGTTTTTCCACAGTTGGGCAAGAATTACTGGGACGTTACTAACTAAATCATTATACTGTAAATTTGCCTATCTACTACTTCAAGCTAGAGAGTCAACCAGTCTCCTATTTAAAAAAGATAAACTTAAAATCAAGTCACAACTCTTGTGTAGCTTCTGTATTATTTTCAGAGGATTTGTCCGAAGTAAAGAGTAAATAGAACAATTATCATAAAAGGTCCTGTTCGCTTGACTTCTACAGCTGTTAGAAATTAAATGGTTTTGCCCTTCAGTAGATCTCTGCTTTGTCCAAATGAGTCTGACTTTTAATTGTACGTAAAAACTTACACTAGACAATATATATTATGCGTTAAAATAATGATGTAATTTCAGAGCTGAGACCTGGAAAATACTATCTCTTAAAAAAATGTAAAGCCTTTTGGACCAACTTTGAAAAATAGGTTTGCTACCTTTCACTGGTTTAATAAACATTCCTAAAACTTTTCTTTACAGGTGTCTGTACTTCCCAGGCTGGGCTTAAAAACCTGAGGTTTGATTGTGGACACAGATTTGTGTACCTAAGCCTCTGGCTTAGGCAGTAGATGCACTGCCACCAGAATAAAGTGTTAACTAGCCAAAATTGCTAGAATTTGTAGTGCAATTAAACATAAATGTTCAGATGGGCATTTCATGTAATTTTCACAGAAAGCCAGGAAGGTCAGCCCTCATCCTAGGTAAAGGTAAAGACGTGTTAAAAATGTCTTTAACTAAGTTAGCACTGTTTCATTCAGTCTGGGCTTTTTGTTCATACAGTCTATAACCAGAAAAAAATCTCCTCTTGCAGAATATGCTGAGGATTGCAGTGAAGTTTTAAGTAATAACTCTAAGTTATATGTAATAAATCGTATTCTTGTGCTGCTGTTGGCAGCAGCTTTCCACCTGACCTAGAGCACTTTTCCATGGCTAGAGCCACTCTCTGCAGGTGGCTTTCAATTCTACAAAGCAACTGCATAATAGTTTCCTGAGATTTGAAATCTCTTCTGTAAGCTCAGCCTAGCAGAGAAAAGGATGTTATCAGAAGTTGCCAGAAAAAAACAACCCTCAACTCTAAATCAAACTCCAGAACGCTGCCCAGTAACAAGAAAATCTCCAATACTCTGCTGATAAGAGTTCTGCTCATCACATAGTTCAGTTCTATACTTTGAAATATATGTGATAAATCCTTGGCAACTTTGCTCAAAATTATAAGGGAATTGACAACTGTGGAGGTCAAGGCCACTAAAATATGCAGTTGAAAAAGAAAAGTATACACACTATTTCTCCTTTTTGTGCCTTGCTACCCCTTCTCACTCACAGCAGTGTGACAGGCAGCAACTGATAATGAAGATGAAGAAAGAGGTACAGGTCTTTCCTGTCACTTGATTATTGGCATAGAAATCATCAGCTCCAGGAGCAAAAATCTGAACAGACAGCAACAATGACTGTAGAGGGAGAAGTACATTAATGAGGAAATAGCTCAATTAACAGACACCTTAGTGTGTGGAGAGCAGAAATGAAGAATGCAAGAGGCAGAAGAGATTAGGATGGTAAAAATAAAGGCATGAGAAGAAAAATTTAGAGAGGAATAGGCAAAGGCGAAGAAAAAAACTGAACATAAGATTACAGAGAAGTCAGCTAATTTGGAAAATAAAAACTCTCAGTTTTAAATTATTTTTTAAAAAATCAAAATTATTTTAAGAAAAAGAAAAAAACACAAGAAGTGGTCTGCAGAACAGTGGCATTACAATTTACTGCAGACTTTGTTGGACTTTGTTTTGGGTTTGTGTGGCAGGGTTTTGCTAGCGGGGGAGGGGCTGCAGGAGTGGCTCCTGTGAGAAGCTGCTAGAAGCTTCCCCGGCTCCAAGTTGGACCCACCTCTGGCCAAGGCCGAGCCCATCAGCAACGGTGGTAGCGCCTCTGGGAGAACAGATTTAAGACGGGGAACCTGCAGAGGGGAGTGGGATGTGAGAAGAACACCCCTGCAGACCCCGAGGTCAGTGCTGAAGGAGGGGAGGAGGAGCGCCGGAGGGGGGATGTCCCTGCAGCCCGTGGTGAGACGGCAGGCTGTCCCCCCCCAGCCCATGGAGGGGAGCGGGGGGAGCAGATGCCCACCTGCAGCCCGGGGAGGAGCCCACACCGGAGCAGGTGGATGCCCCGAAGATGGCTGTGACTCCATGGGAAAGCCTGTGGTGGAGCAGCCTGTGCCTGAAAAACTGCAGCCTGCAGAAAGGACCCATGCTGGAGCAGTGCATGAAGGACTTACATTGGAGAAGTTTGTGAAGGACTGAAGACCATGGGAAGGACTCACGCTGGAGAAGTTCGTAGAGGTCCCATGTGGAGGGACCCCATGCCAGAGCAGAAGAGTTGAGCTCGTCTTTTGCCCATGACCATAATTGGTGAGTGATCCCTCCCTGTCCTTGTCTCAACCCACGAGCTTTTCTTTATATTTCTCCTTCTCATCCCACCAGGGCTGGGGGGGAGTGAGAGAGCAGCTCCGTGGTTCTTTGTCACCGGCTGGGCTTAAACCACAACAGACGCTTAGAACTAAACTCAGGGTCCCTTAAATAAAAGAACCTCATTTTTTATTTCTTATTAACTATATGTACACATCAAATGCAATTATAAATTGGGTTTCCTTGCTGAGAAAAATAGTACACTGGTGCAGTCTGATGAATTATAGCTAGCCAGATCCTGGATCAGCATGTCACTTGCTTCTAATACCTCTGTTTCAAGGGTGCTTTTAGCAATTTTACCTGGGTAGATAGAGAGGTCTCAACCCTAGACTTGGGCCTTCAGTTGTGCTGTGAATTGCAAGGGGAGTTTATGTTAGGGCTATAGGCGGGAGAGAGGGAAGAAAGACACCTTGAAGATTACTACATCCCATTCAGAAGACATGGGCGTGCTTCTTAGATGAATGAGGGTAATTTGTGACTTGCCACCCTGTATTATTTCATGGATGTGTTCTGAAAAACTACTAGACTTGCACCATGTTTTCCTTAACTGGGTGGCATTCAAACACAGAGCAGAAGAGGCCTCATATATAGTTACCATGCTGCTGTGTGAAGAGTGGGAATCTGAGCCAACAATTAGTCAAGTGGTAGACTAGGTAGACAGCTTGAAGATCTTCAGTCCCTAAGAACTTCACTGAACTGAAGAAAGACGTGCAACGTTATTCTACATTCACTGGACATTGGGGAAATGCTCCTTTATGAGCACTCTGTGGGCTGTGCCTCAATGCCCATTTTTGCACACTGAAAGACAGCAGATGACATTCAGAACCTACCAGAGTTAACTGGAGATTTGTCACTGAAGTCAAGAGAGGCAGAATTACCTGGAAATTACAATTTCCACCTGTTTATTGAGCTTTTGTGCTTCCTAAGGCTGGTAAGGACCAGACATTTTTGTGGAAGGACTGTATTTTACTCAGAGACAATAAGAAAGAGTTGTTAACAAGCCTTGCAACCTCTTGTGTTCCTGGAACAAAAGAGTACATAGTTTTTTTCTGCAAATGAAGAACAGAAATACCCTTTTATCATTAGCAGGCTGCAAATGAAAAACCAAAATCCCAGGGTCGCCCCTCTGTTAAATGGTTTTAGTGTTCCCATCAGATTACATACTATTTCATACAAGATACTTTCAATAGGTTTCCCAGGACAAAGAAGAAAGAATCATTTGACTTTCTAAAAGCTTTGAAAAGGAAAATGTTCCAAATTAGAATATAAGTTAATTAGTCCAAGGTTGAAAGATTCAGTTTAAATAATGAACTGCAGATCCTTAAAAAATTAGAGCCACATGCTTTTACTTGTTCTTGTGATGATCTTACTCCAAAACTGTTGATTTTCATCATTGGAAAAACATAACTTAATGCTATAAATTCAAATCCCCAAGTACATTTTGGGCCAGAGCCTCCATTTATGTTCACATCTTGAAAGTGTGTTGTTTACACCAGAAGAAACACTGTTCTTATAAGAGAAATCTTCATCATATGATTAGATAATATACATTGGCAATAGAAATGTCATTAACCAAAATGTAAACAAGATGACTCTATTGAATTATGATTTACTTATAACATAGGGCTTTTCCTAATTAAGTACTATTTAAACAGATTTTTTTTAAAGGTTTTAGATATTTGGAGCAGTAATTTAATATTTTTAGTTATGTATGTTACTATATGCAAGTTACTATATCTGTTAATTGTACTGAAAATCAAGATACTTGCTGCCATTTCCTTATGGTAATGTGCCAGTTTGATAATTTTCCGTCTGGAATAAAAAGAGAAAGGATGAGGTAGCAACAAAGACAGGAAGTCAGCAAATAAAGCAGAATCTGCCTGAAACGCATGGAAAGCTGGGGCAAGCAAATACAAGATAGCAATATGAAGTTAAAGAATACATAATGAAAAATATAGCTCTTTGGTAAATGTGATTGATTATGAGTATTAAACACATGAATATCATCAGTGAGTGCTGGAACTATTCACACAGAAAAGTGCTTGAATACAGTTGATTTTCACAAGAGACTGTACTAAGCCTTCTGTATTCAGGGAAAAAAATCACTTCCTCAGAGTGCTCAAGAATATTCATTTTAGACTCAAGAAAGGCTAAACCATATTTTTAATATAATAGAGACCACTTAAACTTATGTATCACTATTCATTTACTAAAATTGTAAAAGTTTGAAGAGCTTCCTTAGGTGATAATTTTAAAACTAAGAAAGCAGAGCAAGAAAGAGAAAGGGCCATAAAGATAACTTCATATAAAGTTTATTTTATCTGTTGTAGTGATACTATTTCAGCAATCTATCTCTCGCTCTCTCTTTCAATATGAAAGTAGAAAGAAATGTAACAAAGGAAAAAAAAGTAGAAGAAACCAAAGATAATTGATAGACACAGTGATGACGTTTGGTGCTTTATCTAGTGAATTCACCTTTTGTATTATTTGTTTTAATTCTATTTTTTGCGTTCAACTGAAAGATGTGGGCAAGTTTTTCTTAATGTGATTATACTAATGTAACCAATGACTGGAGGATGCCAGAGCAATGCAGGGTCTCATAATTTGGTTCTGATTCTGGTTTTTTATGGTTATGGACATATGTTTTAGAATTCCAGTTCTTCTGGCAAGGGCTCTTTGCTTTTCTTTCTTTCTACGGTACTCAGTGCAAGAAGTCTTGTTACCAGTGGGGACACCTGACTGCTATTTTAATAGAAATAGTTACTAAAGTAGCCATTCTACATTGTTTATCCTGGCCTTTGAACATGTTATCCTGATTCTTGAAAATCACCTGAAATACATCCCAAAAATAATTAATATCTGAGGATTACATTTTGCACAGCAAATTCCAGCCTTAGTAGGTGGTCAAGTTTTTATACACGTGAAAACAGTATTTAATGACTGAAGAGCTGAGCAGTCTTATGTAATGCCTGCTCTGCTAGTTATATTAAAAGTTCCCTATAATTTGATTTCTGCGAGACTGGATGCTGTCAAAACCTCACTGAATTACTGACAATAAATAATATTCATTATAAGTTTTTTTTTTTTTTTGAAAGCACATCACTCTAAACCATGCTCTCGAATTGTTGTTTGCAAAACTCACGACCTTGAACAACTTTAAATGAACAGTTCCATAATTCTCAAACATTCATATGTCTGTGTTTTTAATGGGAAATTATTTGTGGGGTTTTATTTCCCAGTTCAAATCAAACTTAAAAAGAAAATTGGGCTTTGTAATTTTGGTATGCTGATGATGTGCAGTGAATTGTGTTCATAAAAATTTTCAGAGGCTTCAAGTGCACTAGCCTTCTCTACAATTCTGCATTAATCATTATCTGAGTCATTTGTCCTTTGAGCTGTGCATACAGATGTGCATGCTATGTGGTCTCTGGTATCTCAATTATAGCAAGATTTCTTAGTTAGCTATACTATATCATCAAAACCTAGTTTGTGTTTCAGAAGTGTGAGGGGTAATTCCATTAGTGTACTTACTCATACCTCTTCAGAGCAAGGAAAATTGTACAGTATTTGTGACCAAGCATGTCTTATGGTTTTAAAACGCAAATCCATATTTTAGTTATGACTTCAAACTTCACCTCAGAGTTAAACCCAGTGTTTTATCCTTTTGCTCTCTGAAGCCTGAAACAGGATGCGCATGTGAAATAGGTATTTAGAAGTAGTTTTTTCTGATTTGCATCCTGCCATATTTGTAATTATTTTTGTTTGACATGGTACAACTGCAACTAGCATAAAATCAAAGGCAGTAAACCAGTAAATTGTTTTGCTGCTTGCCTGTTAGCAGCATGCTAAGAATACTAGAGTACATCACTAGGAAAACTAACAAGAATTTTAAGCTACAAGTCTGAAAACAAATTTTCTTTTTTTCCTCCCCCATTTTTTTCTTTTTTAATGTAGACACACTATTTCATGCCTTCCTTTTCCTTCTTTGAAATTAGTTCATCCCATTTAATATACTTTGGAAATGGTTTGCTAGTTTGTCAAAAGGTTTGTAAGGCATGGATAAAAAGTCAAGCTTGTTGACTTCTGGAGCAATTAACAGAATCACAGATAGCCCATTTCTTGGCCTGTTTTCTCAGTCCAACCATCAGTGCAATTATCCACATTAGAGAAATTTTCTCATGTAGAAAAGAGGGTCACAAGTCCAAGAAAGTTAAAGTTCACTTCAGGAAATACAGCTGCTTGGTTTTAATGCTCCCTCATCTGCTACTCCAAAGGCTAGAAGAAAAAGTAGCTTCTGTCAGTATCTTGAAATACTTATGTATCTTTGTAGTCCTGGAGAAACTCTCAGAAGGGAGTATTTTGGTGTTTAGCATTGTACTTTTTAATTCTTAAGCTGCTTGTCCAAAACTAATACAAAAAGTGAAAGATCCTTCTTCCAACATGCATAGATAGGTTTTTGTGCAGAAGGATGTTAACATTCAGGGGATTTTAGTTAATATACCTTTTAATTTTAATATATACTTCCCCAGTGAGATAATGTTCCCACCGCTAGCACTGTAACATTGTCTTAGCTTCACTGCACACTAAAACAGCCTTTACTATGCTGGGTAAGCAGGCCAATCTCCTCTTAGATTAGATTTTTAGATTTAATTTTTTCTTCCTTTTTCTTCAACTGTGGTAGATCAGCTAGGGGAAAGCTTTAGAGGCCAGAAAGCAAAAGAGATTTTTCATTGTTCCTAGTAAAGGAGTGCAACAAACTTGTGACCAGCTTCAGAAGAATTTGATAGGTGTTTATACAATTTTCCACTTCATATCACAAGTCTGTTGCTAAAGTTTTAAATGAAGACCGTGTTTAAATCAGACTGAAGATGCTTAAGAATATAGCAACTCATAAAACTGCTGTTGGGCTTCTTAGGTAATCTTTTTCTTAAGCAGGATAATACATTTCAAACAGTAGCAATTATTTGCATTAAAAAGTAGGGCAGAGTTACAGAGGGGAGTAGGGCTAACTGCTCAAGCCCTCACTTAATATTAACCCTCTTTTTCCTACTGAAGATGAACAATATGATTAAAGTTGAGGGCAAACTAAATTGTAGTCAAGATTAGGACGGTTCTTAAATTATTAGAGTTGACACATCCATCCAACCCTGGTCATTTAAGTACATAATGTAATAAGTAGTTAATGAGAGGTTTAATCAGAAACAAAAATCTCCTGTTCTCCCAGATCAAGATGCTGATTTATACTGAACAACAGAAAAGATTGACCATAAACTAGTATGTGACCAAAATGACTCTGGATATTCTCTCTTGCCATTTCGTTAAAGAAAACAGTCTTTGAAGAGACAGTTGAACAGATCCTGTTTTAAGCCAGATTGGGAGATGAAATTGTTATACCTTTTCACTAGCATTACTAGGATTTTGTATTCACAATCTCTTCTGTGGATCAATGTGAATACATTGCATTTAATATGTAAATTGTAGTGCATATCAACATTCCACAGCTCCTGGTGAAACAGTAACTATTTAAGTTTATGTTGGTTTTGACATAGTTCCCCTCTTCTGTCATCTTCTGAACTCCATCTCATTTTCAGTGTCCAGTTGTATGTTATCTCAAAACTACTTTTTTCATTATTATTATTTTATTTTCAATTTGACTGGTAAAAGTCTGTGTGATTTAGCTGCTGCTTTGATCTGAAAATTGAAAACTCCAAGTCCATTTCTGAAGAAGAATTGGTGAAAAGGCTACTGAGGGATTCCATATTCTATCATCATTTATTAATGGCAGATTGAGTTTACTCATTTGTAAAGTAAGAGAATGTCCTGGTTTCAGCTGGGATGGAGTCAAGGATTTTTCAGCTTCTCATGCCCAGCCAGCAAGAAAGCTGGAGAGACACAAGAAGTTGGGAGGGGACACAGCCAGGACAGCTCACCCAAACTGGCCAAAGGGGTATTCCATACCATGTGATGTCACATCTAGTATATAAACTGGGGGGAGCAGGGGTGGGGGGATTGCCGCTTGGGGACTGACTGGGTGTCGATCAGCGGGATGGTGAGCAATTGCATTGTTCATCACTTGTATATTCCAATCCTTTTATTATTACTATTGTCATTTTATTAGTGTTATCGTTATCATTGTTAGTTTCTTCTTTTCTGTTCTATTAAACTGTTCTTATCTCAACCCATGAGTTTTCTTTTCCCGATTTTCTATTCCATCCCACTGGGTGGGGGAGGAAGTGAGTGAGCAGCTACGTGGTGCTTAGTTGCCAACTGGTGTTAAACCACAACAGACAAGCTTGTTGTTAATTTCTTTCCATGTTAATCTAACTAAGTGGCATTGATCTAGCATTTCTATTATTTAATGACCAAAGATGAAGTGATGATTTCACACATATATCACCACATACCTGTGGAACTGCACGTAAGTGTAACTACTAGCCTAGTTTCAAGACAGCCATATTACAAAAATAACAAGAAGCACACACATTTGCCTAGAGGTTAAAGTGAGGATCTAAAAGACATATTTTCCATGTTGGAGAAATTTCACATTTTATTAATTAATAAAATTAATCTATTTTTTCCAATCCAAAATGGAAGAAAATGAAACAGTTCCAAAATTTCACACGAAAAATAATTTTGAAAATAAACACATTTGGTTTTAATCAGATGAAACTTTCTACTTAGATTTTTACCTAAAAATACAGTTTCCTACAATATTTAAGAAAAGAAGTAAATCACTTAAAAGCAACCATCAGAACATCGATCCATTTGGTTTTTAAATGAAAATTTCTTTAACTTTTGATGACTAGATATTTTCAACTGCACCACAAAAAGTTTAGTGCTAATGAAAACACCTAAGAATTCCTACCCAACATATTTTCATGGCCTACAGTGACTTTCCAATAATAGAAATAATGAAGAAAAATAGGGGAATAAATGTACTGATATTGGCAATGACCAAAAACCCTACAAATTAATCTCAACAATAGGTTATTATTTTTCAAATGGAATGTATTTGAAGACAAGTTTTAAAACCCCAAAACTTTACATTTGGAATTGCAATGGCAAACACTGTGGCATGTTGAATTCAGCTAACTCTGTTGGTGAGATTTTGCACAGTCTGTCTGTAATCTTTGACCTCCCTACTCATTCAGGGAAATTAATTATATAAACCCAGTTTTTGTATCAAAAAAAAAGAATGCTTTTCACTTCATTTTTCTTTAAAGAGCAAGAATAAAATTATTTTGGTTTTGCTACCAAGGAAAAGAGAAATCAGGATTTCTGATGACTGGAAATACATGAGAATCCATTATAATGATCCTCATCAATTAATTCAACACCTTGGTCACAGTGGAGGGGGAGCAGTTATATGTAAGGTCATATTTTGTATTTTGTCATTGACTTCTCTCTAATTTCCTTGGACTGTAACCGAGCTGTTAGTCATCCATCAACCTACCTTCTTAAGATCCTGATCCTGTAGAAAGAGACTAATATATACTTGTGCATCACCTATTGCTAGTGGTGCCACTGGAAACAGCTAAACTTGTCATGTGATTTACTATGGAAGGAAAGGAGAATACCATTTAGAAAAAAGCAGTTAACTTCTTTCTTGCATTCGATTCTTACTTGATATTTAATGCCATTTAGTGCTGATTTAATGCTATTCCACCAATTACTAGCAGGTTCTGCTATCAGAAGAGCTGTGCTTTGTGATCAATAGTATTCAAGTTGGCCAGAGAGTCTAACAGCACCAGCTTGGACTATTGACCTTTAAATGTAGTTTTCAGGAAATCACAGAATCATAGAATATCTTGAGTTGGAAGGGACCACAAGGATCATCAAGTCCAACTCCCTGCTCCTTGCAGGACTACCTAAAATTAAATCATATGACTAGGAGCATTGTCCAGATGCTCCTTGAACATTGACAGGCTTGGTGCCATAATTGCTTCCCTGGGGAGCCTGTTCCAGTAACTGACCACCCTTTCAGTGAAGAACCTTTTCCTAATATCCAATCTGAACTGCCAAATATCTGTCTTTGTCACCTCTTCTGTTTCTATGCCCAATCTGGGTCTGAGGCTGGGCTGGTAGGCACTCTTGTTGTGAAACAGATGATGTAGTAGTTGAAGGGCTGGAGAGCACTGAAGGATTACTTATTAGGTGAACTGGTCTATTGAGTCAGTCTGCAGTGACACAGGATCTGTGCAAGAAAACAGTTTATAATTTCTCCCAAATGTGCAATAGTATTCACTCTTAATAGCTATACTCCTTTGTCAAAGGTGGTTTTGCTGCACGTAGTGACAACTACAAATCTACCTTTATGTCTTCTTCACTGTGTTAAGTTGTAAGAAAAGATCTCTTTTCAGTGACTATTTGAGCAAAGTTTATTTATTTATTTACCCAACTGGAACCACATATATTACCAGTTTATTGTCTTTTTATGAGACTTTGGAGTGTAGAATCTACATTTTAATAAACAACTAATTGGTCAGGAAAAGGTAAGAAACTGACTCTAAATTTTATCTGATCCCTCTCTGAAAACATTCAGAAAATCCTTTGACTATAGACTTAGCAAGTATTTCTGCCTTTTCTTTCTGTATGTTTTCTGTAGTTTACAATTAATTTCTTAAATATCTCTCCCTTTATATTATTCACCTTGTTTGGAGTGAGTTGGAATCATTTATGTGGTTCCTCTTTCCCTCAAAGCTTTAAGGAATCTGCTATAATAAATTACTTTATGTCTATCTATTTGGGGTTAGAACTGCAATACTGATGCAACTTTTCTCCTTTCCCCAATTTTCTTTTATCTTCTTATGATTAATGGAGCATCTCTAAGACCTTCACACCAACACCAGAGAGCAGCAGAGAAAGAAACAGTGTTAATATTTTGGTTCTCACATTCTTCTGCAAAATATTTCTAACAAAACAATATATTCTCCCTGAGGTTTATGGCTGATTTAATATTTCTCTTTTATTTGCTACACATTTTTCTCTGCTGAGCACTGCATGTTCACTGACCACTGATGTACTTAGCAGCTGTGTAGCTCTTCCAGCTGTTCTGCCTGGCACTAAGCTATGATATTGTCATGCCATTTGGAATCCCATCTCTTTGCTGTATTGCTAGTGCATATTCAGTCTTTTTTTTTTTTTTTTTTTTTTTTTGGCAACTTTGAACTGAAAGAATACACTGAGATTGTCTAAAAGAAAGAAAATGACCCCAGATATTCTTCACAAGTTGGAACAGGCCTACATACTAATGTAGACCACAGAGGTCAGATAGATATATTTTAAAAATAAGGTAACAAGTTGGTGCATCTTACTTTATGAATTTCTGCTATGTTGAGAAATTCAGGAACATGCTCTTGCTTTCTTGGCTTGGCAGAAGACTTGTATGTTTCAAAGCCAGTGAAAGGTGTGCCAGGAAGATTTCACTGAAAACAAATTAAATCAGACAGGCTAAAATACAGACCTAAAACCACTGGCCACTTACCTCCCTTTTTCAGATTTGAGCAGTAATCCAACTGCTTCCTTATAAAAACATTAATTTGTATGTATGGCTATACATGAACACAAGGCAGTCAGGCCATCATACAGAGTGATAGGATGCAGTACAGTTCAGGGTGTAATAAATGCATGATAACAAAGTAATACTAAAATAAAACCCCAAAAATAGGACTCAGCTGAACATGATTCAAGCAACCTGCAGAGTTCCATGGAAAGCTGCAGGGTGGTCCTTTTTGTAAGATAAAGGAAAGGAAAAGGAAGGAAAAGGTGGGGGGGGGGGGGGGGGGAGGGGAGGGAGAGGGGAGGAGGGAAGGGAAGGGAAGGGAAGGGAAGGGAAGGGAAGGGAAGGGAAGGGAAGGGAGAAGAAGGAAGGGAAGGGAAGGTGCTTGCAAACATTAAGAACCAAGAAAATGGGATAGAATCCTTACTGTTATGGATGAACAAGTCATCCAAAGGAAGATTCATGTTTAACAATATCCAAGACTTAACCACTGTCTGAAGAAATAGAGAAGGTACTAGCTATTAGCTATGTCCCTTTATTATGTCTGTGTTACTATAGCTTAGGTGGAAAGAAGTTGTGATAACATGCTACCACCATTTCACTTTTGACGGGAGTTCCAAGTGAATTCACAAGATGGCAAAGTCTGAAGGGTTCTTTAACCTCCAGATATCTCTTGTTTTCCCTCATTCAACATACTTCAGAGAACAATAGGATAATTTGGGCTGGAAGGGATGGGAAGATTAACTTTGATCTTATGACCAGACCAGGTCACTCAGAGCTTTATCCAGATGAGATTTGAAGGTCTTGGAGGTGGATATGGCATGACCTCTCCAGACCTCTGCTCCACTGCTGGACTGTCCTTTTCAGGAAAACATTTTTCATGATACCCAGTCTAAACCTCTCTTGTTTCAGTTTATGTCTGTTGTCTCTTGTCCTCCTGCTATAAACAGCTCTGAAGAACCTAGCTGCAACTCTGTGATTTCCTCCCCAGAGGTGCTGATGGTAACTGCCTCTGAAACCATTCCTTGTCCAGACTGAACAAGTCCCAGTCCCACTGCATCTCCTGCAGGGACTATTCTCCAGCCCCTGTCCATTTTCTTTGCCCTTTACAGAACTCTGTCCAGTTCATCAATGTCTTTGCTGTATGGTGGGAGGGCAAACTGAACACAGCACCTAGATATGGTCCAGTGAGCACTAAATAGAGGGAAATAGCCACCCCTTTCAACCTATTGGCCTTGGTCTTGTTCATACACCCCAAGATGCTGTTGGCCTTCTCTATTGCCAGAGCACAGCGCTAGCTCATGTTCAACTCACTGTCTTTATTTTAATATTGAGAGAAAAAATCAAATTATTATAAAAGTGTAGTGAATAATGTAATTCATTGTATTTTTGAACTTCAGTAATAAAAAGGAAGATCAAGTTTGCCTGTGTACATTTGACTGTATGTGTACCTTATCATGCTACCCTGTTTAGAAATGACAAATGGATACAATATTATTATGAAATGGTCTATCTGCCTGGGGGACAGTAACTTCTGGTCTTATATTCTGGAAACTTTGAAGTTATTTTGTCCTGAGATTACTACTGTCCTGAGATTCAAATAGGAAGGCTCTTGAATGTTACATGAATTGCAATCATTAAATATCAGCTCAGTCTGGCAGATTTTAAATGCAATATATCAAAAGAAATATACCCTAAACCCACACTTTGAAAGGTACATCTTAACCTGCTTCAGGTTAGCCAGGATATGGAATAATTTGTTACTTATGTCAAAAACAATTTTATTATTCTTCTCTCTACCAAATGCAGTATGAAAAAAATAAGTAGGTAAACCCATGAATTAAACACTCTTTTAATCATCTTGGTTCTGTCAGAACTCAATTTACTTTCCAGGTCTTAACATTACATGGAAACTGGCAGTACTACTTAACTCCAGGAACAACAGTAAATGCTACTATAAAGTGTTCTAACGTGAGTGACAGTAAGGTCAAAGCCCATTTGAAAACAATTCTCATTTTAGATACCTTTCCAGTGAGTGAGGACTGAGAGTTTTCTAATTTTATATTTCTTCTGTGTGTATATTTCTGTGTGCAGGTATATATTGTGTGTATTTGTAGTATATGTATGTAATTCACTGTGTGGTAGCTGTTCATTATTTTCATAATCTTAAATAAAAGGTACAGTGGAAAGGATTAGTGTAAATAGAAATGTACAGAAGATTCCTGAAATAAATGGAAAATATTAACATTTTTGGTTTTGTAAAGAAACCTCTTTTCCTCAGTGTGCTTATGGGTTAATGCAGAGGGTTATTGCCTAACAACCACACAGCAGTCAAATCTCATCACCTTCAGCAGAAATAATTTATGGTTTAATCTTACATGCAGGCGTATTAAATTAGTATTACTCATCAGAACTCACTTATTAATAAAACAAGCTGAATTAGCCACCAGAGAATCATATTTGGAAATTCAATGACAATTTTACATTTTTAATAAAGGCTCAGAAATATTATTGCAGAGCAGGTGGTATGAAGAAATGTGGTCAAATTTGACATTCATTAATAATTGAAGTGTGGAACGTGACAGAGGTGAAAATTGATATTGATTTTTTCCCCTCTAATATTTGGATGAGTTCTGAAAAGTAAATAAAATGAGATAACAAGACATATCAAGTCACCCTGATTTCTTTGATCACCCCTCCCTGTATCCACACATATATATCACTATTTTCCCTATCATGTTTTTGAATAATTCAACACCCATAGTCTTTCCAGTTCAATGCATTATAAAACACACTCAAGCTGAGTTTCAATCATATTAGACTGAAAGCTGAATTTTTTATGAAGGATTATTTAAAACAAAATGTGTCTTGGGCCCTACAGTCTCTGAAACCAAACAATCCTGAGAGTTCAGTGAAGAAATGTCAACACTGCGGAGAATTTTTCGATTCAAAAAATTAAAGGAATCCTATTTGATGTATATTAACCATATCAATATTAACAGCCTTCTGCTGGATTTCAGAAGTGATATGAGAGTGGCAGTATTATCAGGCTTGTATTTTAACTAGTTGTGAAAGCTCTGAAATACTTGTACTCGCGCTGAACTTGACCTGCCTTTGGGACAACTCCAGCAGCACTCCTGATTTCAGTAATGCCAACTTGCAGGCTCAGTGGAGGTTAGCCTCTTTAGCTTCATTGAAATCCAAGCATCCAAGGAGGGCCACCAGTCTCTGCTTACCAAACTCTGTTGCACTGTAGGCATCTCCATGGGGTATTTTCTGCAGGATTGACATGGCTATTAGAGGTCTGTAGTACATTGCAACATGCATGTGAGTTTGTTTCAGCATTTCCCACCTCTTTCTGTCCTCACATTGTATAGGCTTGTGGTCAGGATCTTCTTCACAAGACATCTCTTGGTCTACATTCTTCATCTACTTCAATGACTGCGTTCCCCTTTCTTGGCCCAGTACTGGTGATGGCAATAGGGGAAACTTGTTGAAAATGAGCTGGAACCTTCCATTCCTATGTGTTTACAAAAATAAATTCCTTGCTTCTGGAGGAAATTACCTACTCACATGTTCTGGCTGTAGGTGCAAATGTTATGCAAAAAAAAATCACTTTCTTTAAAGTTCACTGTAGAGGATTTCAACCTCAGCTTATCTGTCTTCCATCTGAAACTTTAACATAGCCACATACATATCCACACTTCAGGTTCTTTGCAATATCGTGCTCCTTTCTTCTGTACAGTCTCCTATAAGCTTGCCTAGAACTGCAAGAAAATCCTGTTCTCATGGACTTTATCACAGTCATTTTCTAGCTGTCATGTTATACAACTTATCTAAATAATCAGCCCACACAATGTTGTTCAATAGATTCAACAATCTTCTCAGCAGAATTAGCTCTCTAGCTCTCTATGGGATAGGAGGAGATCAAGGAGTCTTCTCTTACACTGCCTGTAAAAAAAACGAAGGCAGCTATAAAAATGCTAAAGCGGCAGAACATTCAGAAAAAAATATAAACAATAAGGAGTTAAAAAGAATGAAGGAAGTAGAAAAGTTCAAAAGTAGGAGAAAGAAAGTGTGTCAACTCATTAGATTTCCTTCAAATCTTTTTTAAGGATGCTTTCATGTTTTGAGATGAGCATCTCTGCTCCAAGATATTGAGCACAAATAATATTGATTGACTGCAGTCATTTTATGCTCTCGTACCTTCTGTCTACTGCAGAACAAGTAACTGTTTGCAGGTCCCGTTGACTGTGTTAGCAGTGCAAATGGATGATGCTCTAGGTCTCATTTTTTAAGAATGAATTTATATTGACTTCAACAGCCAGAATTAATGAAATCTAGTCAAATAACTAAAAAGGTATTCCACAAGGTATTTTGCTTTAATTAGTGAGAAGTATTGCAGAAAATATGAGTCAGCTGAGATTTTTAAACATAACAATATATCATTCTCCATGCATATCTGTCACATATTAATGTTGGAAACATAACTCCAAATTGTCAGTTTGAGCTATTTAGAAATTGAGTGCCATTTCTTGGGTTTCTTTATTATTATGTGTAGGTTTTCATCATACAGAAAATATAATAATAAAAAAAAGTTACTGTTTTAATTAAAATGAGATAATAGCTTAATCAGCAACAACGAGCAGCCACTACTGGGCAAGTTAAATTGTTCTTTCGTGACATGGTATAAATACGAACAAGTTCCCTTATGCAAAAATTGCAGTTAGTTGTTCAACAAAAAGATCATGCAAATGGAAGTATTTGTTTGTCTGTGACAGTTGCCAACTCTTGATTTACTCTTCTATCAGCAAAAGCAGATTCGTTAAGCATAAGGAAAAGTAAGCAGTAAAGAAAGAGGTGGGAGCACATGGCTTAAGTTGATTGATTGCAGTATTTGGAAAGTAAGTGTCCTTTTGAATTTAGGCCATCAGTGCTACAATGCATTTCTTTGCCACAGTTAAAACCTTAGCCAATTCTTACTGAGCCAAAAATGCTCTAAGTACTGAGTATTTCACTTCAGGCATCTGAAGGGCTGAGCACTCCAAAAAATGAAGTTTTTATACACCCCTCAGATCAGATTCCTGTAATTTTGACTGGATTAGCAGCCTTGTGATACCACAGAACCAGTCGGGAAACAACACACGGCTTTCCCTCCTGAGTTTTGACACCTTTTTTTTTTTTCCCCCTTATGTTTCTGGAAGTGGCTGGGGAATTTCAGGCCTTGTCATACTTTTTTGTGCCATGTTTCACTGTGTGGTGTTAAGTCAGAGATCACAGCTGTGCTTTTGGAGGATCTGTTTGTTTTGTGCTCTTCTTCCAAGGGAAAACACATCAACAGTTTAAGCATGTGGTTGGTAGAAAAGTTATGAAGAAAACTCCTTTTACTGAAAACACTTGCACCCCTGTTGCAAAATTTTCCTTTCCTCTGACAAGATTCTTAATACAAATATGAAAACAATTGGAGATCTCAGATTTCTGCAGTCTGTTTTGCTGTGATGTTAAGTGTTTTGTCCTCCTTATCCTGGATATATCATTAATTTTGTCCATCATTACACTACATATATTACAGATATAATCACATACAAGTTTAGAGAGAGGTATGTAAGGCAGTCATAGAAAAACTGTGGGAAGCTTCTCAATATCTCAAGCAACTATTTCCCATCAAAAGTCCATAGTAGATGGGTATCTGTCTTAGGGTCTGAAAAATTATAACTTTTCACTTGGGAAAACATGTATTTCTTACTTTCACTGCCACTAATGCTGAGACAGAGATCACGCTCTGGGTGACAAGACATGTTCCCAAAAACATGGCACCTGTAACTCTTCCTTCCTTGCTGAAGAGCTGCTTATGAACTGCCAAAAATTGCCAGCTTGTATCTGTACCAGCCCACTGAACCTGAACTTCTGTTACCGAAAAGCTCGGAATGAAGAACTTATCAACACCAATTTAGTGTAGATAAGCAGACACTTCTTTATTGACGGCCGGGTGCGCGGGCGAGTCCTCTCACGAACCACGCACACCTGTCACCAAAACAATACACCTTATATTAGGACTTATTGATGCATATTCATTAGATTTCCAAGAAAGGTTATACATATTCATTAAACTTCCGGGAAATCATTAGCATATGTAAATGTCCTTTACGCAGGCGCACTGAAGGTCTCTGGTGGTCCTCAGGAGTCCTCTGGTGGTCTTTCATAGTCTTCCTCACTCCGTTTCTTGACCTCTCAGGTGTCTCCAAGCAACAAACTGGTGTCCATAACGGTTTCCTTAGTTTCTAAAACAAACACTACAAGACTACCAATCTTTGTCAAAACTTCTGTGGTTAAATGATTTTGAACAATACTTACGGTTACACATTATACATTTTCTAAGCTCCTAAGTTCCTAAGGCTACATTTCAAACTTAACACTCCCATACTTATGCTTCACAATTTTCTACTTTTTAGTCAAATCAAACTCTTTTATAATCAGATTTTAATTTCTTTATCTTGTTATCTAAGTTCTAAATGTTCCTACTAGATGATTTTAGCCAATTTCTCCGGTCTTGGTACGGGGCTATACAGGGGATTTCACAACAGACACTGGTTGGTGGTTAAATGTATAAAATACAACATACATATGATTTTGCTAAAATGTTAAAACTAAATATGATTAATTCTAACTAACAACAAATCAATGACAAATCAGTAACATTTCCCCCCTTTGAAAGTGTTGAAAATTATTTCAATACTTTCACATCACCTACCTAACATTTATCCACTATTATTTGAGAGTCAATATTTGTTTCGGCATATACTGGTGGTGGTCTGCATTCTGGTGGAACAATTGGAACTCTCTCATGATCATGTGATTTACTACAATTCTATTGATAAATTGTCTCTTCAGACAAGCATATAGTAGCATGATCATCAAAAAGACAATTAGTAACAGAAACAAGTTTTGATTATAGACCGTAACCAAGAGCTCGGATTCCATCCCAATCCACTAAAAATTTTTCCCAGGAATCTTCTGACATATCTTCTCGAATAGTTTCAGTTTCTTTTTCAACTTTGCTCAGTAACTCCAAATCATGTTCTACGTCCTGAGTGACATTAGGAATATGAATACAACAATGGTCCACTCTATCTTTGAGATATCCACACACTCCATGTTCCTTAAGTAAAAGTAGGTCTAAAGCCATTCGATTTTGGAGAGTCATCCTAGATGTCGCCTGCAGCTATACGTTCAATTCCTTGAACCCCTTTTTGTGATGTTTGCTAATTTTTCTACCTGACCTGTTAACTGGTGGAGCCATTCTCTGTTTCTATATGAAGCTATAGGGTTCAAAAGGGATTCAAGTGCCCAGCCAATTTTCACTCCTGTTGATGGTTCATTCCATGTATCATCATCTATTTCAGACCTCTTGGTTCGTTTTAACTTTAAATTCTCCAAGGGTCCTTTAATGGCGATTTCTTCCAAATCGGGCATAATGTTGGCATGCCTAAAGTAATTTGTTTTACCATGCCATCTAATGATAAGTGAGTTGTCCAAGTTCCATCACTTAATGCCCAAACCAAATGTCCCAAACTCTGAATGGTAAATTTTCTACAACTGAAAAAGGTTCCCCTTTTGGGTTGTAAAGTTTCAGTTAATTTGAGATCATTTTTGAATCCTCTACACAAGCAGCCATACTTCAAGGCCGCAGCTAAAGGAGGAATTCTTTCAATTGCTGGGTCTTTAGTACTATAATAATAAATTTTTTCACATCTCCACCAAGATACTAATTTTTCTTTTTTTTGTAATGTACTCCCCCTGTCGTCTACTGATGGCCAGGCTGTATTAACTGATCCATCCCAAGTAAAACACCAAGAAGTTTTGGCCATATATTGAAATTGAGACAATATGGTCATAGACCATACTGAATCTCAGCTAACTGTTTTTTCTGGTATGGTTTGATTGGCCTCACCACATTTCCATTCTATGATGCTCCGGCTCTCATTAGTTTTGATTCGTACATCATATGAACACCAACCCATAGGGCTACCCACCATAAACATGTCTCCTATAGAAGAGGCTGGTGTAAATTGATGATTGATAATTTCAAAACAATCTTCTTCTCTGCCCATCCATTCCATTGTTTTCTAATGATCTTTACCTGTTCAGACCATTTAGTCACTGGCCTTTGTTTGCAATAGGTGGTTTTATTTCTATGTTCCAGGGTAGTTAAATTCATAGTTTAAAATTCCCCAAAGAATAAATTCCCCCAACTGCTCTTGGTATTGGCAAACAAGCCAGTAATTTAGATAACATTTTACAAGCTGGCAAATCCCTTAATCAATCTTAACATCAAATTTTCTTCGGACATTTTTTTTCAAGAATGCCAATCAATTGTTCTGTTTCTACTTGTCTTTTGTTCCTAATCATCAAATCAGTCCGGGTTTCCACCATCATTATCTGCCGAACTAATATAAAAAGAACAAGCACAAACAGATATAAAAAATTAGACATGTTTCAGAGTCAATTTAAAGTCTTTGGATCCCGGCTAATAATCTTCCATGGAGTAGGTGCCTTCTTCACTCGAGTATAGTAAATCCAAGCATCCGATTCTGCAATTTTAATAGCCGTGAAGGTGGTTAACAGTATCTGGAAGGGGTCCTTTCCAATGTTCCTGCAGGGGTTCGGAAGTCCACGTTTTCACATAGACATAGTCTCCTGGTTGTAAGTCATGCACCGGAACTTCCAGGGATAATGGTCTATTCCACACCACTGCTCTCCGAATTGCAGTCAAAGTTTTTCCTAAGGAAAGCAAATAGTTATACACATCTTGTTTTCCTTTTACATACATGTTCGGGTTTGGTTCTAGAGATTGATAAGGTTTCTCATACAATAATTCATAAGGACTGACTGAGGTTCCACTCTTTTGGCTGTACTCTGATTCACAATAATGCCAATGGAAGTGCTTGAGGCCATTTTAAATTAGTCTCTTGACAAATTTTGCTTATTTGCCTTTTTAAGGTTTGATTCATTCTTTTCTACTTTCCCACTGGATTGTGGCCTCCATGGGGTATACAAATCCCATGTGATACCCAAAATTTTGCTAACATTTTGGACACTTCTGCAACAAAGTGTGGACCTCTGTCAGAAAAAATTCCAATAGGAACTCCAAACCTTGGAATTATTTCTCGTAGTAACCATTTTACTACTTCCTTTGCTTGTGTGGAACGACAGGGAAAAGCTTCTGGCCATCCTGTAAAAGTATCAACCCCCACCAGGATGTACCGATACCCATTCTGCCTAGGTAGTTCTAAAAAATCTACTTGCCAATAATCTCCAGGCTCTGTACCAGATTTTATTCGACCCATTTGAACCTTTTTCCTGATTATTGGATTATTTTTCAAACATACTTCACATTTTGCAGTTATTATTTTAGCTATTCCTAACATTCTGAGCGATACCACTTGTTTTTGTAAGGAAGTTACTAGGGCCTCTGCTCCCCAGTGACACTCCTGATGCTTTGTTTGAATTATTTCTCTCATCAAAAGGGTGGAACTACTACCTGTCCTTTAGGTGTTACCCACCATCCGGCTAGGTTTTTCTTAGCATTTAATAATTGACCTAGCTTATCATCCTCCTCTGAGTATTTTGGTTCTTCCCTAGGGAGAGTTACTGTTTTGGAGGGAATTAATGCCATTTGCAATGCTCTTTCCTTTGCTACCTTTCTTGCCATTCGGTCGGCTAAATTATTTCCAGCAATTTCCTTTGTGTTTCCAATTTGATGTGCTTTACAGTGCATGATTGCTACCTGATCTGGTTTCTGAACCTGCTTGTAATAATTGTAAAATTTCATCTGGGTGTTTAATATTTGATCCCTGGGAGGACAATAATCCTCTTTCTTTCCACAATGCTGCATGGACATGTACCACTCCAAAAGCATACTTTGAATCTGTCCAAATATTTACTTTCTTCTCCTCACTTAGTTCTAAAGCTCGAATCAAAGTAATAAGTTCCGCTTCTGAGCTGAGGTGGTACTTGGCAATGCTTCTGCTTCTATAACTGTGGTGTCTGTTGTTACCACATATCCAGTGTATCAAACTCCTTGCTCTATAAAGCTGCTACCATCTATATACAGTTCCCAGTCCGGTCGCTGCAATGGTACATCCTTCAAATCTTCACGACTGGAATAAACATACTCAATAGCAGCCAGGCAATCATGTTCCAATTGTCCTTCTTCCTGTATGGAACTTAAAAACACAGCTGGATTTGCCAGGTTAGTTGTTTTTAAAATTACATCATCTTGTTGAGTTAATATTACTTGGTACTTCATCATTCTGCTCGGAGATAGCCAGTGTCCCCCCTTTTGTTCTAGAACAGTTTTCACCATGTGTGGGACATAGACTGTTATTGTTTTTCCCAAAGTCAATTTCCGAGGTTCTTGTATAATCATCACTGTTGCAGCCACTGCTCTAAGACAATTTGGCCACCCTTTACTCACTGTGTCCAGTTGTTTGGAGAAATAGCCGACTGGTCGTTTCCAGTCCCCATCTTCTGGGTTAACACACCAAGAGCCAGGTGTTGTCTTCATGAACGAACAGCTGAAAATCTTTAGTTAAATCAGGGAGGCCTAAAGCAGGTGCAGACATTAAAGCGTGTTTTAACTCTGTAAAGGCCCTTTGCTGTTTTAGACCCCACACAAAGGAAGAGTTCTTTTGGGCCTCATATAACGGTTTAGCTATTAGACCGTAGCTCCGGATCCAAAGACGACACCACCCTGCCATTCCCAAGAACGCTCTAAGTTCATGGATATTTTTCGGCTCAGGTATACTACAGATGGTTTCTTTGCGATCTTTTCCCAATTGTCTCTGCCCTTTTGAAATCTCAAAGCCTAGATATATCACAGTCTGACATGCTATTTGAGCTTTCTTCCTGGATAACTTGTACCCATTTAGTCCCAAAAAATTTAAGACATCAATGGTTACCTGTATGCAGGTAGATCTTTCTTCTGTAGCAATCAATATGTCATCCACATATTGTAGAAATAAATGTTCAGGCCTTGGTTTGTCCTGTTTCCAGATTTCAAGCTCTTTTGCCAGCTGGTTTCCAAAAATTGTCGGGCTATTTTTAAATCCTTGGGGTAGTCTTGTCCATGTCAGCTGCATCTTTCGCCCAGTTTGTGGATTTTCCCATTCGAAAGCAACCAACTTTCTGCTTTCCTTCTCCAAGGGTATGCAAAAGAAAGCATCCTTTAAATCAAGCACTGTAAACCACTGATGAGTCTCCTTTAACGCTGTTAGCAATGTATAAGGATTTGCAACCACAGGATATATGTCTTTGGCTATTTGATTCACTGCTCTCAAATCTTGCACTAACCTATATTCTCCCGAGGGTTTCTAACTGGTAAAATAGGAATATTATATTCGGATTCACATTCCTCCAAAATTTTATACTTCAAAAATTTGTCATCAATTTCTTTAACTCCTGCCTAACTTCTGGTTTAATTGGGTATTGTTTATTTTACTGTTCCTGCATCTTCTTTTAGATCTATTTTTACAGGTGCTGCTAATTTTGATTTACCAGGAATATCTGTTTCCCCACACTGTAGGGATCACTGCAAAATCCACCTCTGGTGGAATTTCCTGCTCCTCCACTTTTCTTGTATCATTAGGATTTCTCCTGGTTTTGACTCGGGTATCTTCAAAAAGAGGTCTCCTTCCTCAAAAACAATTTGTGCATTTAATTTAGATAACAAATCCCTTCCTAACAAGGGTATCGGACATTCTGGTACATACAAAAATTCATGTGTAATTATTTTATTTCCAAATTTCAAATCCAGAGGTTGCAGGAATGGTCTGTTTTCTTCTTTCCCTGTTGCTCCTACTATGTTTGCTGGTTTTGTTCCAATTTTTCCTTTACAAGTATTTAATACCGAAAATGTCGCTCCTGTATCCACTAAGAATTTAACTTCTTTTTCTCCCAGCTTAATTATAACCAGAGGCTCAGCTGGGTTCCCCTCCGGTCCTCTTCATTCATCCAAAACCATCATTCTGGCTACCTCCTTTTGAATATTTCCTCCTGAGCACTGCACATTTTAGGACAATCTTTTCTCCAATGTCCTTCCTCCCGACACAAAGCACACTGATTCACTCCTAAAGGGGGTGTTAAAATTCCGATTGCTAAAATTCATAAATCCTCTCTGTCCACTGCCACCATCGTCCTCTTCCTCCAATATATACAGAGGCCACCAATGATTACAGTATTCAATCATTTGATTTTTACGTAAATCATCATACAATTCACCCCAGTGTGCCAACAAACATCCCAACGGAGATGTTTTCGGTATCTTTCCATCAGTGGACAAATTTCCCATACTCTTACTCTTAAATAATTTGGCAAATGCCATTATGTTTATACCCAATACCAAATATCTATTAAATATATAACAAATATCAGAAATCAATAATCAATTATCAGATGTTAAATACCAAACCAAATACCAAATGCCAAATATCAAATACAAAGTTTCAAATACCAAATACATATATCAAACACCAGATATTAAATAAATACAAATAACAATTGTTGCCAGGTAATGGAGTCCACCTACTTGCCTAGGGCACGGACAAAGCCGACTTCCCTAAGCAAGAGTCATAACCAATATCCCCCGGCAAAATTATTAACCAACAAATATATTCACACTTTATAACTTCCAACTTCAGTAAGAAACACTACAATCATTGCCAAGACTCACTTCATGCTCAATTGCACATCCCACACTTGCAACACTCACGATACTTCCCAGTACACAATATATCTCACAATTTTTTTTTTTTTTTTTTTTTTTTTTAGAATTTGGTACTCAAACCCAAAATTTCCAAAATGCTTTTGAAGCTGGGACTCTAACCCAGAATCCTCAAAAGTTGTGGGACTCTAACCCACTCCCAAATTGTCCAACCCAGCAATAGCTTTCGCTTATGTCTTACGGGCAGACGCCTAGGCTTCTACTTCCTTCAGGATCCTTTTGTCCAACCTTGCGCAGCTTTCGCCGCGTCTGACAGGCAGACGATACCGGTGGGACTCTAACCCACTCGGGGGGACTCTAACCCCAAACAATACCGGTGGGACTCTAACCCACTCGGGGGGACTCTAACCCCAAACAATACCGGTGGGACTCTAACCCACTATCCTTAATATTTAAAAGAAGTGTCTTACCAAAATCCAGGGGACGTCGCAAAGAGCCTTATGGATCGGGGAACGATGGGTATCCCCGAGAAATCCTCGGTGCCGGCAGGAACCGATCGGGTCCCCGACTCCTCCGGTCTCTCTCAGCGAGGTCCCATCTGGGTCGCCAAAAACTGTTACCGAAAAGCTCGGAATGAAGAACTTATCAACACCAATTTAGTGTAGATAAGCAGACACTTCTTTATTGACGGCCGGGTGCGCGGGCGAGTCCTCTCACGAACCACGCACACCTGTCACCAAAACAATACACCTTATATTAGGACTTATTGATGCATATTCATTAGATTTCCAAGAAAGGTTATACATATTCATTAAACTTCCGGGAAATCATTAGCATATGTAAATGTCCTTTACGCAGGCGCACTGAAAGTCTCTGGTGGTCCTCAGGAGTCCTCTGGTGGTCTTTCATAGTCTTCCTCACCTGTCCGTTTCTTGACCTCTCAGGTGTCTCCAAGCAACAAACTGGTGTCCATAACGGTTTCCTTAGTTTCTAAACAAACACTACAAGACTACCAATCTTTGTCAAAACTTCTGTGGTTAAATGATTTTGAACAATACTTACGGTTACACATTATACATTTTCTAAGCTCCTAAGTTCCTAAGGCTACATTTCAAACTTAACACTCCCATACTTATGCTTCACAATTTTCTACTTTTTAGTCAAATCAAACTCTTTTATAATGAGATTTTAATTTCTTTATCTTGTTATCTAAGTTCTAAATGTTCCTACTAGATGATTTTAGCCAATTTCTCCGGTCTTGGTACGGGGCTATACAGGGGATTTCACAACAGACACTGGTTGGTGGTTAAATGTATAAAATACAACATACATATGATTTTGCTAAAATGTTAAAACTAAATATGATTAATTCTAACTAACAACAAATCAATGACAAATCAGTAACACTTCCAATAAGGCCTCCTAGAAACAAAGTTATAAAGTTAATTGACAAAGATTTTGTCCAATGAACCCTGGAAGGGTCTCTCTACCTTATTTGAAACCTTGAATTCAGACCACTCACTGTAGCTGCAGTTATTTTCTTCTGCCTGGCTGTGCTTAATTTATTCACTTGTGGTGAAAAATTACTGTTCTTAGGAGTTAACATATGATCCAAAAGAAGATGAAACTGGAGAATTTAGGACTAATAACTAGCTTTCTCCCTTTCTGGAAGCCTGCCATTTAAATAAAAAGTTACTCCTCACCCATAAATCTAGGAACTGACCCTTGTTCCCTTATTACAAGAAGACTCCTTAATTAAAGAATTGGGTTAGTCAACTGTTATGAAGATTTAAAATAATGCCTCCTTTCTTATTTTAACCTTTGGAAGAAAGATGTGGATGCTTACTAAGAAGGCATCCTGTGATATATATATAGTTATGTAATTGCTCACATGTTACATAGCTCACTTTACTACTGATACCATTCCACTGATTGCTCCACTACTGAGCCAGAAAAAATGGACAGCAAGTTTGTAGTTCCGTATCCAAAAGAAAGCTCAGAGGTTTGTGACATGTGACAGAATATAAGTGAACAATAACTTAAATTTCCACTGCCAGGCATAGCTGTGCCACACATAGTGGAAAATTATGCCTACTGATTATAATTCTTCTGGATCCAGAGCCCATCAGTGCCTACTATTAAGGACCATAGAGGGATGAACATGATCCACACTGCACTTGCTATTAGGCCGATCATGTTGTCAATCAGCCTCTGAGGATCTTAGAAATGGCTTTCAGTGGTCACTGAACATATTCATTTGAGTTTGTGAGAGACTTGGTTTGAGCCACCTCTTTTGCTAAGTATTTGAGGAGACACTGTGTATTTCTGTGTGCTAGACATGATGTTAATACCAAATTTTGGGCACCTAGTTCTGGAAAGGAAGTACCAAATTGCCAGAGAATGAATAATCAGACAGATTATTAACTTTATAAGAGCCAAGAAGTCAAATCCTTCAGAAGCATTTCAGCCAAAAATTGTAGAAAATTAATTTTGATTAAATGAGTGGCCAAATACACAATGTGTTTGGAGCCACTTAGAGATCACTGAACAGATATGAAATCCAGAAAAGCTGATTTCCTTCTTGAGTTCAGAATTTTTCCTTAAAGACAAAGAGAAAAAAGCATCCACACCATTGACAAAGGGGCAAAGTATTGCACTAGTTGATTTTTAAAAATATGTTTCAGTAACATGCATTTCACTATTTAGCTGAAAAATATTTTGTTGCAACAAAAAGGAGGTGGCATTGTGATCTGACAAGGACATAAATGATCATTTTATGAAGTCTGGAGTAACTTGGTGGTAATACACAAAGGCACAGTCTTTTAAACGCTAGTTCTATGTCTCTCTGAAACAAAGATTGATTCATCATTCATAATTTGGCACGAGCTGCTATAAATAACTGTCAAGAAAAACATATATGATGATAAAAATAGAAGTTGAAAATATATGGTGGTGTTACTTTCAGACTAAAAAAGGGATATTGTTTTATTCCCTGTTCTTTACTGTTGCTGTTTGTCTGTAGTCCTGGCTTCCTCTGAATACTCTTCGTAAAAGTTGAAAGGCATTCCTCTGCATTTAGAAGAAATTTTACAAGAGACCATGAACCACAATCCAGAAGGTAGTCTTTACAAATGTCATCTTGAAAATGTTTTCTGGACAACAGTAAACTGAAGTTCCGATCCCAAAATACCTCCATATAGCAAGATCCCCGTGCTTCCTTTGGGGACAAAAATGTTGATATTATTTCCACCTGGTGATAGATAATGCCAGTAGGAAGAACAGATAATGTGAGTACAGAAACAACCTATAGCTCCTTACACTGTGTTTAGACTGCATCATAATCTAAAATTGTCATGGCAAGAAACAGTCATTTTACATGGCAATCAGAACACTGTACAGATTTGACTTTTTTTTTTTTAATGAAGAAAAGAAAGGTTAGACAGTAATAGCCTCTAAAATACACAAAATAAAAATAAAAAATCACACATGCATTCCCAGTTCCCATATACAGTTTTATGATTCCTGTGAAAGCAGTAACTTTGTTTTGATTTTCCATAATTTAACTTGGTTAGCTCATATCAGAAAGTGAACTTTTTTAGCATAGTCAAAACTGCTAATTGTCGATTTGTAGACAGACATGTTACAGTAATGATGGTAACACCTCTCTTTCTTTGCTTTTTGTGTATATGAACAGCAAGGGCTGCAGTGACTCCTATTCTGGGCAATATCCCTTGGTGTCACTTTCTCTTTCCCATTTTTCCAATTGCATGTTATTTTTATTATGAGATTAATATATATGTATAAGAGATATCTGAAAGTGAATTACAGTCATAAACTTTACATATAGGTATAAGAGAGTATTGATTAAATAGTGACTCCAGTATGAAGAGACATTTCTATGGGATATAACAGACAAAGTGTACAAGATAGCAGACAAAACTTCATGAACTGCACTCACTCACTAATACTTTTCACTGTGTGGAACAATCCAAGTAGCACAGGGGCAGGCCTTGAGGAATTGCCCGTGCTGTGACAAAAGCTTCATTCTCCTTGTAGATAGTCTGACTACAGGGAGCTGTGTTGTATCATGGTGCAGAATGGTGCAGGCTTTGGCATATCTGCTAGTATCCTGAACACAAAAATGAGATGGCTAATTTGCATATGTGGACATAATTTGCATAAGAATGGAAACAACTGAGATGGACAGGGGAAAAAAAACAGGGGAAAATGCACTATCCACTCCTTTATATTTTCTTTGAAAGGGTAAGGCCCTTTCTCACAACAGTCCATAATTTTGTTCCAGCTCTGTGCATTCCTAGTCTTGCTCTCCCTGAATGAATTGATTTTCATTCTCCATTCTGTTTCAAGTCAATCAACCTTTTTTTTTTTTCATTCATTTTTACATAAAATTACCTGCACTGGGTCAGATCAAAGGTCTACCTACTGTAGCATCCTGCTCCTGACAGAGAGCCTAGGGAGGAGTATAAATGCAGGGCAAGTACACAGTGATACTTCCCTAGAACAGTCGTCCTTCTTTCTGGGGATTTATGATGCAAAGACCTGAACTAGAGGTGGCATATTTATATGCACTTGTGTTCCATACATTTTTCTTCCATGAGTTTTTCTATTCATTTTCTGATCTTGTTGTGGTTTAACTACAGCCACCAACTAAGCACCATGCAGCTGCTTACTCACTCCTCCCCCCTCCCAATGGGATGGGGAAGAGAATTGGAAGGAAAAAGGTAAAACTCAGGGGTTGAGATAAGAAAGATTTAATAACAGAAATAAATCAAAATATAATAATATCAATAATAATAATAATATATTATTATTATTATTATAGTAATAATTGTAATGAAAAGGAATATAACAAAAAAAAAAAAAAAGAGAGAGAAAAAAAAAAATAAACCCCAAGAAAAGACAAGTGATGCACAACGCAATTGCTTACCACCTGTTAACCAATGCCCGAGCAGCAATCCACCCCTCCCAGCCAACTTCCCCCAGTTTATATACTAAGCATGACATTCTATGGTATGGAATATCACTTTGGCTAGTTCGGGTCAGCAATTCTGGCTGTGCTCCCTCCCAGCTTCTTGTGCACCTGCTCTTTGGCAGAGCAGGGGAAACTGAAAAATCCTGAACTTAGGATGAGCACTACTTAGCCACAACTAAAACATCAGTGTGCTACCAACATTATTCTCACACTAAATCGAAAACACACTGTACCAGCTACTAGGAAGAAAATTAGCTCAATCCCTGCTGAAACCAGGACAGAACCCAAACAGACATCTAGCATTGACAACATCCTGTGGCAAGGAAAATCACAGACAAAATCAGAGTACTGAAGGCCTGTCCTACTTTGCCTGGAACAGTGCTGTTTACCTCTCCTGTTCATCCTGCTTGCTTGTGGAGAAAAGATGCAAGATAACTTCCCTGCCAGTACCTTACAATAAGAACCAACACACAAATCAGTAGACAACACTTCACAATGTGTCTGTGTGCTAGGCAGTGAATTGCAGGTCACAAAAGTGGAGCTGCCTCTCTTCATGTCTAGAAGTACCTGCATATGTATGTTTGGGACCCTCTCCCCTAGTTGTGCCACAAGTAAAATTCGAGTAATAGTTCCTCTTTTTTCTAGCAGGACTTTTGTGTGAACAGATGCATCAGAGAATATCATGTACCTAGCCACTATGTTCATATTACTGTAGTGAGGAAAAGCAGTTTTGCCCAAATCCCATTTCCACTAGAAATTGTATCCAAGAAGAAAGATGATACACAAAGGGTAAGTCACATTAAAATAAAAATAAAACAAAAATGTACTGCTAAAGTAAGGGCAATAAATGGCGATGGAAGGAAAAATGGTAAAAATACTTTAGGGGGGGTTGTTTGTTCTAGTTAGTTTGTTTGTGTGTTTGTTTGTTTTAAATCCATGATACCTAGTCTGATAATCATATCCATTTGCACGGCTGTGTGTGAAAATAATGGTCACATCATGACAATATATTCCTGTATATGAAAATATACACCGCACATCTTTTTTGCATAAATTCTTTCTCTCTGTAATTTATCAAAAGCTGCATGGCCTATTGTAAGATCATATATTATGAACAGTAAGACTTCTTTTTTTACTTTAAATAAGCACTTGCTTACTTGCCATACACCAAATTCTTTCTTTCCCCACACACTGTTTGCTATGCTACTGCAGTTAGTCAAAAATACAATTGGAATTACTCTATATTGTCCCTACATCCACCTCTTGTCCAAATAAATGAAAAGAAAATATACATATACATACATTTATACTTACGTTGTTATATATGCATTATGTACCTCATTAATCAGCATTAGAGATAAGACACTTCTTCACTTGCTTTGGAATTTCTCAATTTTCAATGTAGGGCTAACAGACCTCTTCACTGTTGTATAGCGGAAGGTATATTTCAATACTGCTCCCCAGTAAGGGCTTCTTTCAAAGCATCAGTGGTCCTCTGAGTGTTGTTTCTGTTCACCTGATGGATGTGAGGTGACTTTCCTGTCTTTCTCTAAATTAGGTTTGCTCATTATTTTCTTCCTCTTCTTTGGTCCACTGAGTAGAATAAGAACATTCGTGTCTTACTCTTTGTTTATTACATTGGAAGTTCACTATAACAGTTCTGGTGTAATTTTCAGGCATTCTTCTCTTTGGCTGAGTCAGTAATCTGTGGGGAGAGGCTTTTTCTCCTCTTCCTGCCATTAACCTGTCCTTGAAGAGTCCTAATCTCCTAGTCCTTTATTTCTAGCTCATGCTAGCAGATGAGTCTGTGAAATCTCTTTTTGGCATTGCAATTGTACAGCACCAGACAGTCAGAGGACAACCATCTATTCATCCTCTTCAGTCCTTCCTAAGGTAGAGATCTTTAGTTTTGCTTTTTCAACACTTTTTCAGTGAAAGCTGATTGCTCAAGAAATAGAATGTGTATGGAGAAAAGCACCTTATCAAGGAAGGGAAGGAATAACCTATCCAAATCTATTTAAATCTGTTGGCAGTCTAGTCTCAATCAACTAAACCTTCCACTCTTCCTTCCCCCAAAGGCCAAATATTGCCATTTGCAAATCAGACCTGATACCTAGCAACCCTCTCACAAAAGGACTGCTTACACTCTTTAATCCCTATCAGAAATGCCTTTGCCACATTACTGTCCAGTCTTCATTAAATTGGTGATGTATGCATTTATCTCAGGGATAGGCCTGTGACAGTAGATTTGATTGCTAGCCTTTGAGTCAACAAACATTTCTACCTTCATTGCTTGGAAGGTATGCATTTACTCTTGGAAATGAAACACTGCATTTTCCTCCTCTCTGAAGATGCTTGCTTCATCTCTGACAAAACGCTAGCTTGTTAACACTTTGACTTCCAAATGTTCTTCTGTGCATGCACATATACAGAAAAAAATCATATGATAAGCAAATGACATCAGTAACCAGCTTTTGCATAGGCCATCTGTTTAAAAGGTGAGTAAATACGTTGTGATGTAGCAGTTTCTACATATAGATAAAATATACCAAAGCTTCTTTAGCCATCTTACCTCCCCATCCTGTAATTTGGAAGAGTCACTCCAAGAATGTCTGCTTGAGCAGCCATTTTGGCTTGCCTTCTCCAGAATTAGGGGTTTGGATTAGGCTTGCAAGGCTTAGCCAAGGGAGCCTCATTTGAACTGCCCATGAGATATATGTGACAAAATCTAATATACCTATATGTATTTTAAAAATAATACTTGTTCTTACAGCACCGATAAAAATATTTGTCCAGACAGTTGGTCATAGGATGTGACAAAGTCTTACTGAACCTCTGAGGGATTTATTTTCACTGCACCTGTCTCTCACAGTCTTGATGAGGGTTAAGGGATCCTATGCTCTGGATATTTTTACATAGAGAGTTGAATAGTTGAAACAGGTTTCAGGATGGTCTGGCAGGACAAGAAGGGAAGACAAGAAAATTTTTATTGGTTAATTTTGTAGTTTAGGTGTTCCTTCCCCAGCCTAAGAAGATAAAAAATATGGTGCAGTAAAGAAGAGGAAATAATGAGACCCAGATTGACTTATTTAACACTAAAGCATTTAATAATTCTAGATGTCATTAAGATTATTATAGTGCAGGTTACCAAGAGTAAGTGTACCTCTGATGATGTCAGTGGTGTTACTATAACTTAAAATGTCTGCAGGTATGTATATCTATTGCATTGTCTGTATTGCTGTCCATATCTGTCTTATCAAAACTCTTTGGAGCTCTTCTCTTTGTTAGAGAAATCAATGTTGGCTCTAGTGAAATAAATGGATATTGTTATAAAGCCTGATTCAAGGGTCTCAGGGCCTAAGTAATATTTTGCGGGGGCTTGTTCTAAAGTCTATCCTACAGATTCTAGTACAGCAAGGGTGTTCAGATATTTCTAGGTCTGTAGGTCATTTGTGATAACAGGCATGCAAGACATTGTTTATTTGTTATTCCCCCTGCCCCCTGCTGCTGTTTGCCCATATTAGTAAACAGATATGCAATAATGGCTCTGTGAAGACACTACCAAAATGATTATTTGGCTAACAAGCCTAAGACCCTTATACTGTGTGAGAATAAAATGTTGTATACAGAATTACATTTTCAGATGCAACAGGAAGTCAGCGAATGTGGCCTGTATTGTAAATGTATTCATCTCTCCTTTAAAGATGTGTTTGAGTGGCACAAGAAAACCTGAAGCTATATCCTGACAAATTTTCAAACACCTTGCTCTTGTATTTGCAGATTATTAATAATACAAGAGAATTAGACTTGGAATTAGTGACAGTTCACAAAACATGTGAATCCCTCAGATGATCGTTCATCTCTGTTGACCTGCTCTCCATTGTGATGTGCTTACCAATATCCCTTAAAGCTGGTCTAAGGGATATAGAATGATATGAATCAGACTACTAGTGTTTCAAATTTGCTAACTAATAGACTAGCCAGACTGCAGACCAGTGGAGAATTTCCTCTCATCTCCTGTTCAACATTTAGGCAGTTAAACATGAGAAAAAAAGTCAACAAATAAAAATACTGACTGCAGTCGCCATAGCACGAAAGGACAGTATACCACAACAGTGCAAAGGATGTGATGTATATTCAAAGCACAGAGACCATCAAATGTCATAATATGAATTTGACACATAGACTTAGCCAACAGGCATTGGTTTTATTTCTTAACATTGCTAAAATATAGTTTGTAGTCTGATGAATGCTGTTACAAATAAATGCTATTTGATACAAATTTCAAACTTTACTTCAGTCCAGGAAATAACTACCTGATACTGTATTAGTTCAAAGAGAGAGTGCCCACCTACCAGTATTTCCTGCAGCAAGGCTTCCTATTCTACTCTGACTGCATATGTAAGAGTCAATCAGCTCTACCTATGATTTGGCTTAAGTGTCTGAGATGATAGTCACAGCCTGAGTTATTTGGTTCTTTTATGTCATTGCTCTTGTATTAAAAATATTGAGATCTGAGTAGTCAAAAAGTACCGTTCAGTTATAAGGCTCAGTATCTGTTTGCTTTGTAGGATGCAACAGTTTTTAAAGTCTATGCTTTTAACAATTTCAAGTACATCTATTAAATAACGTCTTCTTAAATGGATACCTAAGACACAGAGTTTCCAGCAGGCTTTACATTAGCATTAATCTAATGAAGGGTAAGACAGAAAAAATGAAATCTAATGAAGGATAAGACAGAAAAAATGATTGGTGTAAATCTTAATGGAAAACATGTTTTTCTATGTTTTGTTTTGACTGAAAGTATGAAAAAAGTAGCTTCTGGCTGTTGCACCTGCCAACAGGATAGTAAGTTAGCATCCTTGTATAGAATAAAGAGTGATTACTCTCCTGTGCAGCTCACAGGGAAAGCCAACTTAAAATCTCTTGCAGGTGTCACCTGAAGAGGACCAAGAATCATAGAATCATACAACGGTTTGTGTTGGAAAAGACCTTAAAGATCATCTAGTTCCAACCCCCCTGCCATGGGCAGGGACACCTTCCACTAGACCGGGTTGCTCAAAGCCCCATCCAGCCTGGCCTTGAACAATTCCAGGAATGGGACACCCACAACTTCTCTGGGCAACCTGTTCCTGTGCCTCACCACCCTCACAGTGAAGAACTTCTTCCTTACATCTAACTTATGTCTACCCTCTTTCACCTTAAAGCCATCACCCCTTGCCCTATCACTACGAGCCCCTGTAAAAAGTCCCCCTCCAGCTTTCTGAAAAGCCCCCTTTAGGTACTGGAAGGCTGCTGTAAGGTCTTCCCAGAGCCTTCTCTTCTCCAGGCTGAATAATCCCAACTCTCTCAACCTGTCTTCATAGTAGAGGTGCTCCAGCCATCTTCTCGTCTTCGTGGCCCTCCCCTGGACTTGCTCCCACAGGTCCATGTCCTTCTCCTGTTTGGGGCCCCAGAGCTGAACACTGTACTCCAGGTGGGGTCTCACGAGAGCAGAGTAGAGGGGCAGAATCACCTCCCTTGACCTGCTGGTCACTCTTCTTTTGATGCAGCCCAGGATACAGTTGGACTCCTGGGCTGAAAGCACACATTTCCAGGTCATGTTGAGCTTCTCGTCAACCAACACCCCAAAGTCCTTCTCCTTAGGGCTGTTCTTAATCCATTCTTGGCCCAGCCTCTATTTGTGCTTGGGATTGCCTCAACCCATGTGCAGGACCTTGCACTTGGCCTTGTTGAACTTCATGAGGTTCTCACAGACCCACCTCTCAAGCCTGTCAGTGTCCCTCTGGATGGCAGGGAAAACACAGAATAGTTGTCTCAGGGGTTCTGAATGGTTCATGTCACACAGGAATGTGGTTGTGTGTTTATACATATACATATATATGTTTATCATTTATGTTTAAAAATGTCTATATACATACGTAGACATAGATGATACAAAAATAGATATACACATGCACATGCAGATAGGATATGTATCTGTGCAAATGTGTAGTGTGCTGAGATATGCACATATGCATTAAATTTTTTCATGTTTATTTAAATATATTTGCACACCATACCCCTTTTGTATGTATGTTATATTCAGGTTTACAGACACATAAGTAGCATTGGTTTTCCAATTTTTTTCTTTCTCACACCTTTCACAGCCACAGTACATGGGAACATAAATCACAAACATACATAATGAAAGCATTCATAAATATGTGTGTAGTTACATAGACATACATTAGGTCTGTATATGTGTGGGGAGAGAATGGGATGGATGTGGAGAGAGAGAGGGAGAATGGGTGTCCATTCTGTGTGTTTCCCATGCATACACACATGCACGTGAGCATGCATGCAACACACAGAGACATAATTCTCCACTACCTGTTTTCCTATGCAACATAAACAAGGCCTCTGTTTATCCCAGGGGGTTAATTTGGTCAGACTTTGATACATCACTTTGTGCCTGGTGTTAATATTTTACTCCAAATGCCATATCATCTTTTATCTTTTATTTATGGTGATCTTCATATTCATTTCTCAACCAAGGCAGTCACTGCAGGGAGAGAAGGCATTGATCTTTAATTTTTTTCTTTTCCCTTTGTATTGCATACTTGTGGCCCTTAAGAAAAAGTACAGCCTGTGAAAGAGAGAACGAAGATGGGAGGAAGGAAAAAAAACTCATACTTTGGGAATTTTTTCCAGGAAGTTGAACAAGAACCAGCCTTTTTCACCAACTAGGAGATGTGCGTATAAATAAGAAACAAGTTCCATGAATTTGTCTTTAGGTGGGACATAACTTGTATACTACTTTTGAACTGAACCCTGAATGTAAAAAGGCAGGCAGAGAAGAAACCTTGAAAAGGAAGGTATGAGTTTGGAAATATGAATAGCAAAGCTCTTTCATAAACTTCCAATAAATTCACCTGAAGCCCTTCCAGACCAACCTCTCAGATACATGACTGCTGTTTAAAGAGTTAGAATCCTTCCTATTTTTTTTTTTCCCCTGAATAGTAGCCAGCTGGAGCTGTGAATACAGGTCTATGTTTTGTCTTGTGTAATACTGCCACTGAATAATCATTTTTCCTTCTGCCAATGGACAAGAAAGATTGCCTAAACAAAGATTTCAGGAAATCTTCCTTTTTTTCAAGCTCAAACAAGTATTACATAAATTCTGAAAAGTCTGAATTCCTAGAAAAAAATATTATTACGACTCTCTTAAAGTGTCATTTTCTTTCAGTCTTCCATCTCTTCACTTCAGTGCAACCTGATCTTTTCTTCTCAATCGTAATTTTCTTTAAATCACATGTATGTGTGCATATGCACGTATATAAGCTTCTAATGACATTGCACTCTGTGACATTGTCCTGGTTTCAGCTGGGATAGAGTTAATTGTCTTCCTAGTAGCTGGTACGGTGCTATGTTTTGAGTTCAGTATGTGAAGAATGTTGATAACACTGATGTTTTCAGTTGTTGCTAAGTAGTGTTTAGTCTAAAGTCAAGGATTTTTCAGCTTCTCATCCCCAGCCAGCAAGAAAGCTGGAGGGGACAAGAAGTTGGCACAGAACACAGCCAGGGCACCTGACCCAAAGTGGCCAACGGGGTATTCCATACCATGGGATGTCACATCTAGTATAGGAACTGGGGGGAGTGGGGGTGGGGGATCGCCGCTCAGGGACTAGCTGGGTGTCGATCGGTGGGTGGTGAGCAATTGCACTGCGCATCATTTGTACATTCCAACCCTTTTATTATTGCTGCTGTCATTTTTATTAGTGTTGTCATTATCATTATTAGTTTCTTCTTTTCTGTTCTATTAAACCGCTCTTGTCTCAACCCACGAGTTTTACTTCTTTTCCAGATTTTCTCCCCCATCCCGCTGGGTTGTGGGGGGGAGTGAGTGAGCGGCTGTGTGGTGCTTAGTTGCTGGCTGGGGTTAAACCACGACAGACATGGACATAACTTGTTTGCCTAATCCTGATTTGTTGTCTTGGGAAAACCTCAGATTTTATATTCTGGCAAAATGATCTATGGAAATCATATATATTGTGGGAAATTCTCTAATCATCACCAAATGACTGAAATGTCATTACTCTGGAATTCTGAAAAGAAATGTTAAATCAGTCTGCTCCATAAAACCTGTTGAATCCCAATTTGGATTTCAGCAGAGACAAAAATTCCAATAGTAGCTGGAGAGAAGTAAGAGTGGGACAAGTCATGGCAAGAAGTCTGTTGAGACTTCATATGAATTCATGCTGACAGGCTTCTCTGCACTTAGTTAGCTGCTAGTCATTTTTATGTTTCATTCAGACTCCAGTATAGAACCACTGGCATGGGCTGGGGTAGATGTAATGGTACACCACATTGGACTTAGTCCCAGCTTTAGGATGGTTGCATGAATGCACATGATAATAAAGAAGAATTTGACTACTCCACCATGGGTGCAATTTAGTCAGTCATTTCTACATGCAGGTGATTTGAAGAGCAGAGGTCTAGACAGTCCCCATTACTTTCCATTCATTCTGTATTCACCAGAGGCAATCTGGTCTCAATGAATACTCTATTCTACTGTACAAGTGTCTTGTGTATTTAAGGAAATCATTAACCTACTCAACAAGAATCATATTCACCTGTTCTTTTTTGTCTTGATGCATGCAGCTATGTCTTGGTTGATAGGCAGCTGTGTGTGTGTGAAGATGGGAAAGACAGATTTGGAGAGAATCAGTTATTCCTAAAATTCATGTGCAATGCATTAAGTCATCATCAAGAAAAAAATGAATCCTGTTCTGGCTATTGCATGTTATCCAGGGAATCAAGAAATGATATCACAGTTCATAAAAGTTCATTTTTACGTCAGAAGCACAAAAAATGGTCTATTGAACTAAAAGCATATCCCACATGGGTTATGTTTGATTATGTGAAAAGAATTTGACTCAAAAGGAAATTATTGTAATACCTAAGCAGTTTAAATGAAAATATAAATAAAGTCAGAATATAAATCAGAATTCCATCCTACTCATTTCCTTATGTGAACACAACTGTGGACAATACAAAGCTGAAACTCTGAGTAAAATGGAGTTTAAATCCCTGAAATTCTTCAGGCATTTTTGTGGAGTTTCACTCACCATTTAGTGAATTAAATTACTTCTTTATAACTCAGGGAAGTGACATGCCTAAGTGTTCTGGGGAAATTAAATGCCTCTGAATGTTGAGGAAACTTATAAGAACAAGACACCAAGAACATCAGCTGATTTTGAAGGTGCTTCTTATGGGGCACATATGTCTCTCATCTGATTGAGTGCCTATGAGTGGGATTACCCCATGCATCCTAACTACTCTGGTGAGAAAGACAGCTCCAATGGGAGATTCAAACCACTTTTAAGATTTAAATCTCTCTATCCGTATCTCTAGTAATTACAAAGGGAAGTCTCATCTGCCATCCAACTGAAGGGTAATAATGTTCAATATTAGTCACCACTCTTAAATGCACATATCAGATGGGATGCACCTAAGCCATAGACCTTTCCTTCATGCTGTTAAGAAGTATTCCACACATGGTGAGTTTTGTTGTAAGGAAGTTACTTTTATGTAAGGAGGAAGTAGATCTGGTGCCTGAAGTTTAGATAATATCTCCTAGAAGCAGCAATCTCATCCAAATATCAACTCCTAGGCCACATTGTGGGAAAACTGGACCCAGCTCCTTTGGGATATTTAACCACTCAGCTTGGTTCAGTGGGAGTTAGTCGTTAAAGTACTTGTCAGAAGTTGAGGCCTAGGGGCAAGACCCTTCTATTTCCCAGTAACTTCCTCTAGAACTGAAGTCCTCCCACTACACCTTCCCACACTGCAGCGGGCCTGAACATCTTTCTCCAGTAAAATTCCAGTTCTTTTTTTTTGTGGGGTCTGTTCTAGATGCTCACCACCTATTGAAACCAAGGCTTGTTAGGTCCATAAATAGCTTTAACACCCATCCTTTGACTAACTCTGTATACCATTATTAAATGCATCAGTCATCCTCTCTCCCAGAATTATGCTACTGAACGCATAACACTGTACAACTTCACTATCTCTTTCTGGTAAACTAGACCATGGCTAAAGACTGTTTCCTGCAATATCCAATGTTGTGGTCAATTCTGATAAATCTCCATGTTTTTTTAAAGAGTTATTAAAGACAACTTTTCTGCTTGCTAGCCTGCTTTTTTCCACATAACCACAAAGGCAGTGGATAGTTTTATAGGGTTACTTTTCTTAGGTTTTGGTTTTAGATTCATAGAACACATTGTGTCCAACCTTAATATTTTACACTGTAAGCCATATCATCTTTTATCTTTTATTTATAGTGATCCTCATATTAATTTCTCAATAGCAGCTGGCACAGCAGGAGGGACAAGGCATTGATCTTCCAATTTATCCACTACTCTTACATATCCTGAGGTCGAAGCAGCCTAGAGAGATTGATGTAGCTCTGGCATCAGTCCAGAGGCTGTGTGTTTCTCATGCATGAAAATCAACAACAGGAAACCAAAATTTGACAATTGGCAGTAATATCAGCGACCTCTGTAATAAATATAACAGGATGGTCTTCAATAATTTAATAGAATATCGGGTATTCCATAATGAAAAATCAGCCATGTGAGAGTGTGTGTATATAGCTTTGTGAGGTTCTGTATATGTGTGCTTAGATGTGTACACATACAGCTGCAAACACCAATATACAATTTATTTTATTTACAGACCAGAAAGTCATAAAAGTTATCTATGATGAGATTAGCTGTATTATTTCTCTGCTAATGCAGGAAAAGTAGTCAAAGTAAAGGGCTGTTGTGTTTGCAACAGTTAGGTAAGAATACATACACACACAGAGGCACACACAGACACACACACACACACATATGTATTTCCTCCAACCTTGCAATACAAGTTACAGGGCTTCACTTTAAGTTGTGACTGATATCTCTAGAATCATTCATGCAGCCTGCTAGGGACAGGCCTCTGAAGGATCACACAAAGAGACTTTCTTATTCTTAATCATTATATTGTTTGTAGTTGCACAACAGGGTTTGACAGCTCCTGCTGTATCACTTCCACTTTTTAAAAACAAGCAGTTGATCTGCATTGTTAGCAGTTACGAACCACAGATTAATCCTATTTTCCGACAACAGTTCTATCTCCTACCCCTGGTCATGTGCAGTAAGAGAGAATGCTAACCATCTAATGTTTACTCTTAGTTGAATCTGTCCTCAGTAGGTAGATTACAGGGCTTTGTAGACACAATTTTAAATACAAATTTTATCAGCTTTCTCTGCTGAATGTATCTAAACACAAAAATGCTCTCCTACTCAAAGGAAGCTAAAAGTATCTAGGTAAAACTTGGTTAGCTAAGACGTACAAAAGTGAAGCTGACTCATCAAGGCACTCTGAGTAGGGGTTACTGCCCAAGCACACACTATAAAAAGCTACAGGTATAAACTGCAGCTTGTGCTCCTAATTATGCAACATACAGGAAATGTTAAAGTCAACATGGTTTCACTGCCATTTCTTCTATGTGGTTTTATCTGTCTGTGTTCATTTCTCTTCCTCCTTTACTTGCCATCTTCCAATCACACAGAAAAACAGTAGCAATTCATGTAGTCCTACCACAGTGCCAGAGCTTTCTGGCTCCTCAACCCATGACTCACATGGGGGGGATCTGGGAGAAACTGAGGGGTTTGGATGCAAAACCAGCCCTCCAGCCGGTGACCAAATAACCCTAGAGAGAGAGAAATGATCCATGACACGGCCTGTGCAGAAGGCAAGGGGACATATTAAGACTGAAAAAATCCACCTTCTACTTTCAGCCATTGCATATGCTCTGAATGTGTGTTTACAAATACCAGATCTGAGTTAGACTTAGGAGCACTCTGCAATTGTGTCATGGTTGTAATTATGGAGCTGCTGGGGAGACCTCTGTTCACTTTGGAGCTGCATCCACTGCTGGCAGTATTCAGCCACATATTACTTCTGAAATAAAAATAAATCTCATCCCCTATTGGTTTTAAGAAATCAAAAAGAAGGGAGGAGTGGAGTATCTTTCTACCAGACACTTTAAAAGCTGCAGAAGAACACCTTCCCTACTACTCAGGGTGTTCTTTGGTATCTCAGGAAGACCATGCATGGTCTGAGGCACAGATTCATTCCTTTTAACGGTCCATGATGTAGTGTTTGTATAAAAGGTGCCATGTGACCTGTTGAGCTTTATGTTGTAATGCAGCTGCTTTAAAAAAGCTCACAGTTTTAACGACCATAGTAAACAGAAGATCTTACTTAAAGCTTATAGCAAAAGGCTATGAGGGGCTTTAAAGTACAGCACGGAAATTTCAAGAAACTACTGCAAGCTATTTTTCTATTTTAAAGCTTTTTGCAACTATGAAGACCCTTTATTCTCAGAAATTCAGTCTCCTGTAAAGAATCGCCGCTTGTGAAGTGTATTTACTAAGAAAGGATGAGAAGCCTCTGAACATTTACCCAAATTTAGGAACATGTTAAGGCTCTTTTTTTGTCAAGTTTTTTGAAAATATTTGAATATGTTATTTTTCACTACTGGCTTCAGCTGGGACTATAACAGGAAATGCTGATAAAATGAGAGAGGCTCTTCTCATGGTATTTCTGGACATAAATAGTAATAGAAGTGCCAGGGATTTCACAGGAGAGACTGCTTTTATGATATTTCCTTCTCAATTTTATTATTTTATGGAGTTCAATAATGTCCTGGGTGCTTCAAGTACAGGTAAGATGAATAGTGCATAAAAAACCAAAAATGGCTTCTGTCCCAAGGTGCTTCCGATATGATTTCATGCAATGGCAAGAAGAAAGAGAGTAACAAAATGGAATGAAATGGGAAAAGACAGAGACTGGATAATTATGACTGTCTAATAGTTCAATGATGGCATACATGCTTCACAGTAGTCACCTGTAAACCCACAAATTCTCCTGTAAAATATGTGTAGGTTTTGAGGAAAAAAAAGAAAAAAAAAAAAAAAAGCTTTACATTTGTTTGGGGTTTGCTTTCCATTATCTATGCACTTCTGTCTTTACAGTGATAAACCTCTGAGCCCAGGATGTTCAGAGCTGCCAAGAATGGGCAGCCATTTCTACTGAAGTAGGCTTGGAAAGGAGACTTCTGCATCACTGATATCAGTCATCTCATTTGACACACAACCAGTTTATTAGGTGCTCTCACAAACATCTTGGAATTAATAAGGGTATCCACAGAAAGGCTGTTCTGCAATATATTTCCTCTTATAGTCAGAAAAGACCTTCTGTTTTCCATACCCATCACTAGCCATGGATACATTTAGACTCCTCTTATATATGTTTTCTGCTCCATATCTTCTCCATTTCTCTGATCATCTTATTAGTGTGAATTGCCCAAAATTCTAGATAGGGGATTAACGTGCATACTGCAATGCCATTAGTATTTCTCTCTCTGTGCTCATGATATCCCCAAAAATTGCACATAGTGAAATCAAACTGTTATGCATAGCTAACAAGATGCAGATCATGAACAATTAATATAGAGATGCCTTTTCCACACTTGTGATACTGCCAATTTATTGATCCAGTTCTTAAGATCACTCAGCTCTTCCCTTACAATGTTCTGATCAGCCTTTATCCTTGGCATTTCCCTCTAGTTGAACGTCATCAATGAATTTCTTTACTAATGACTTTTTTTTTTTTTTTGGTGAGCTCATTACTGAAAGTCTTAAGTAAGACTTTAAGTAAGATAAAAATTGTCCTAAGATTCTTGAAGCATTCCCTATGTAACATTCTAGCTACAACACAGTGTGCTCTGTTTCAAAGAATTTCTCAACCAATGTGCAAAACTTTTACAAGTCCCAAATGACATTAGTTGATTACAAATGTGAAAGATCTAAGTAACTGTAAAAAAGATGGAACTCTCTTTTGTTTTTTTAATTTTATTTAACCAACAACCAAGTCTCTAAAGAAGACACTACAGCCTTGCACTCTGGCAGCATGCTATTCTCAAATAGGAAAAAATCTCTTGATAATACCACCATATTCCATGTGCCAGGTCAGGGCAGCACCTTGTAATAACAACATAATGGGGACATAGTGTGGGGAATAGTGTCAGTGGACCTGGGGGAAATAAGTTAGAGTGACAGGATAGGTTTTTTTTATATATATAAATTTACCAACAGTTTTGCCTGAGGGAGAGCAGAAGGTGCTTCTGTCAAAACCAGAGACACACCAAAATGGCATTTTCATTTTTCTGACTCACTCTTTTTCTTGTTATCTGGTTTTTTTTCAAGAATGTTACAGCTTTTCAGGACACCGTGACAGTGCATATAACAAGTAGGGAAAAAATAGTGGTATTATGAAAATATTTTAGTGTGACATTTTTTGCTAGCAAAGAAACAAACAAGAAAGAGACAATTTTATTTTCACAGTTAATTTTAACTTTCCAAACTTGGAAATTTTCAGAACTTCTGCCACCTACCTCTGTGGTACTCTGCTTTGCCTTATACAACTAAGATGCTCTTCAGAGTGCATCTCTTTAAGACTTTTGAAGTTTTGCTGGTTATTCTTGTCCTCCTCCAGAGGCTTTCATTCCAAATGTTTTTGTATAAATACAGAGAATGAGAACGCTGTATATATGTGTGCGCATGTGCATGTGTGCTAACATCATTGACAGTTGATAACATACTGTCAGATACAAAGAATTAAATCACAGGCTGTTTTATGGAGGAAATGGGACAATAGCAGCGCAAGGTGTGGGGCCCTTGGGCAAATGCTCCACAGAGTTCCTGATGACATGCAACCATAGCACTGGGGAGAAGTCAGGAGTCTCACAGGAAGTTGTTGGCAAGGAGGATGGGGCACCAGGTCATGCTACTCCCTGTGTCCAGGTTCTCCAGGGAGCCCCTGCCCTGGCCACTCCCTGAAACTTCCAGTGAATGAAGCCATATAGTTGTTACAAACACCTGGACCTAGATTATTACAGCTGGTAACCAGAGGAAAAGCAGTCTAAAATGAGTAAGAGTAGTAGGACCTGAATTTTAACTCAGAAAGCAATGAAGGTAGTAAAATGGATAAAAAGGGGACAAAATATAGATTGCCATGTTATTTGGAAACCAGCTGAGTGCATTACTTGGGCATTACTGGATCTTAGTAGTAAAGCCCTCTTTCTTGGCCCAGACCAAGGAGGTAGGTTTTGAACTTGGATGTGATAGCTAATTTGGGAATTTTCCATTTCTCCAGGTATGAGTCCATGTACTGCACTCCTCGCCATATCATATGAGCATCTGCAACAGTGCACTAAACTGTGTCAGCCTAACAGCATCCACTCTTTCTCTGTCTGCCTCTTTACTGGGTTAGAAAACATATCTGCACTGGACAAACTTGTGTTAAGAGATATATACATACAAATTTATTTAAAATTAGATATACACATCTATTAATTTGCAGTTGAATTTTGTATTTAAGGGGAAAGCTAGTGAGCTCTATTTATAATGATTGTATTTCTCAAGAGTTTGGACACTAGCATTTTTGGGTTACCTCTTGAGAGACTTACGATACATCATATTGGTAGTAGGAGTAAAAAGAAGCATTTTCTGGGCAGTACAAATACTAAATGATATAGCAGATATATGGCCCAGACAGGAAAGTATTACTCCTGTGACTAGCATCACTAGCTACAAAAAGTCTCCTTTTGTGAGTAGGAGTGTCAGTTAAGGGCCTTGCTGTAGTCAAATTGTAGAGAGCTTATTGTGTTCTTGCCATATGCTGTTCTGCACAACAGCTGATCGGCACTAGGCTATAGAGCCAGATTCATATCTTAACTTACAAAGATATGAAAACCTCCATTTATTCATGGAATCTGTTGCAGATTCCACAAAAAAATTTTTGTGCATACATATAGAGTGAAACCAGAAAATAAGTTTAGATTTGGAAAAAAAGGACAGATGAAAGGGATCTGGGGGTGCTGGCCAGCAGCAGGCTCAATGTGAGTCAGCAGTGTGCCCTGGCAGCCAGGAGGGCAAACCGCATCCTGGGGTGCATCAAACACAGCTTAGCCAGCTGGTCAAAAGAGGTGATTATCCTGCTGTATTTAGCGATGGTGCGGCCTCACCTCGAGTACTATGTGCAGTTCTGGGCCCCACAATTTAAGAAAGATGTTAATGTCCTTGAATGCATCCAGAGGAGGGCAACAAAGCTGCTGAAAGGGCTGGAAGGGATGTCCTATGAGGAGCAGCTAAGGAGTCTGGGTTTGTCTAGTTTGAAGAGAAGGAGGCTGAGCAGTGACCTCCTTGCTCTCTACAGCTTCCTGAGGAGTGGAAGTGGAGAGGGAGGTGCTGATCTCTTCTCCCTGGTATCTGGTGATTAAGAAGCATTTCTTTACCAAGAGGGTAGCCAAACACTAGAACGGGCTTCCTAGAGGGGTGGTCAATGCTCCATGCCTTGCAGTGCCTTATAAAGAGGCATTTGGTCAATGGCCTTTATAATATTCTTTAACTTTTTGTCAGCGCTTGAAGTACTTAAGCAGTTGGACTAGGTGATCATTATAGGTCCCTTCCAACTGGAACTATTCTCTTCTGTTCTGAATAAATTTTTGTGAAAGCTGCTGAACCAAATGAAACCAGAAAGTAGTTTTTCGACACTGCAGCTTCAGGAAGTTGTTGCACCTTCGGAAACCTTTACTACAGTTCCCACTGGCAATGCTTTCTCTTCTGTGACATCAGAGGGCATTCCTTAATGGGCTTGTGACAGTTGTGCTCTGGGTTGTGGTCACCCAGGTCTTGAAAACCTCCAGGCTCAGATATCCCACAACCTCTCTGGGCAACACACTCCAGTGCTTAATGATCCTCACAATGATTTTGTTTTTTCTTCCCATCTTCATTCTGAACCTCTCTAGTTTCAGGAGATGCCACTGTCTCTCACCCTCCCACCTCGCACTGCTGGGAAAAGCCTATCCCCATGCCCTTGATGCCTTCACCATAGGCACCAGGGAGTGCTGTGAGGTGCCCTGATGCTCTCTCTGCAACATGCTGAACCAGCCCCAGCCCCACAGAGCCTTTTTGCTTCCCCTGAGCCTCCCTGGTTTGTTGACCTCTCTCTGCTATCTGGGACCCCAAACAGGATGTAGTGCCTGAATAAGCCCTGCTGGGTGCTGTCATGGTTTGAGCCCAGCTGGCAGCTGGAGGAGAATTGGAAGAAAAAGGTAAAACCTCGTGGGTTGAGATAAGGACAGTTTAATAGGACAACACAAAGACAGAAGTAATAATAACAATACTACTAATAAAAGAATGTATAAAGTGAGTGATGCACAATGCAATTTCTCACCACCCAGAACTCAATACTCAGCCTGTTCCTGAGCTGCGATCCCTCCTCCCCCTGGCCAGCTCCCCCAGTTATATACTGAACATGACATCATATGGTATCGAATACCCCCTTGGCTAGTCTGCATTAGCTGTAGTGGTTGTGTCCCCTCCCAGTTTCTTGTGAAAATTAAGTCTATTCCAACCGAACCCAGGACAGGTGCTGATCAGAGGGCATGACTCTTGCACTCTCTGACTAAGGGAGAAAGATAGGAGAAAACCCACAAAACTGAGTGAAGCGCTCCATTTAACTTTTAGTCAGTCCTGAACTGGTCAGGTAGTTGGACTAGATGATCATTGTAGGTCCCTTCCAACTGGTTTGGTTTGGTTCGGTTCAGTTCAGCTCTGTGCTTTTCTATTCTATTCTATTCTATTGGGAGGAAGGAGGAATCAAAATGTTGTTCTACTGTCCCTGTTTAGGCTAAAACTACTCTTTGTTTCTACAATGCAACTACAAAATTGTGGACTGTATTTCTCAAAGAAACAAAAAATATCTTGAATATGATACTGATCAGTATTTTATAACGTACAAACTATACAAATATTGTATCATTCTGTTAAGGAAATTTTGCAGAATAGTTCATATTATTTGATATTCCTGAAAGTTTTCCACTCTTTTTCCAGCTTGATTTGGCCTCAAATTTTGTGTGGAAAATCTATACATTGGTATGGTATTTTGGCACTTAAGTTTTGAAGTTCCCTTTAAAACCTGCATGGAAATAGAGTGTAAAGTTAATATAATTTTCTAGAAACATACGCAATATTGTCAAAACATATTTATTTCCAAATAAATTATGGAGATTTCTGGGTTAGACCTTGGTGCTCTCTAGTTCTTTGAAAGAGCTCTATTGCATAGCTAAAGAAAGCAAACTCCAGCTTTATGTATTACTGCATGTTACTATTTTTGCCCAAGAGAAAAAGCCATAAGAGAGTGGCATCACATGTATGACTAAGTCAGTATCCTGTTTTCTAGTCTAAGGAAAATTTCCTTAAGTAGTTGTAGTAACAGTTTTCTCATGGTTTGTTGGAAAGCTTGTAAATATCTTACACTGGAGTATTAATGTCCCAACAGCATGAAAAATAAAAATATTAATCTTCTTTTTTAAAAATTCCCTTTTGACTCTTTAATCTAGAATTTGCAACATACTTCCTTCACAGTAATTTTTCTTCATGATCCTGTATCTCTGACCTAAAACTATAAAAAAAGGGTAATTTTAAGGATGTTGTTCAAACATTTTTATTAATTTACTACTGGTGTGGCTGTGCTAATTAAATAATGTCTAGGTACATCCTACAGGAAACCTGGGAATAAATCCTGGTGATGAGAATGTTCAGAAGGACCTGTTTGACAAAGAACATAGGAATGACTGAAAAATATCTAGTATAAATCCCATAGGTTTCACAAAAAATTATTCTTTTCAGATCAGTTTGGTAAAGATTGTTGATCTCAAACCAGGAGTATTATAAGGACCTCAAGGTAAAATGTTGTGGTGTTGAATCCTTGTAAATGGTTTAGAAGTTACTCATGATCAAAAAAGAGTGGGTTTTCCTGGATTATGTGTGAGGTCTGTATTCAGAGAGAGAAAACTTGGTTCTCAAGTACTAAATATAAACAAGTGTTTATAATTTTCAGATTTAATTCAGAAATTAAATATAAAGATCTCAGTCCTATGTCGTACATACGTGTGTGCTCTTTCCGTTGTTCCTACTCATGCCTTTTCTTTCTGTTATTCCTTTCCCTCCCATTATGCTATTTTTTACTCTTTTTCCTTCTCCATCCCATTTGTTACTTCTCTCCTCTTGGATCTCTTACTTGGGCCTACAATTCTTTTTCTCTGAAGGCTTGTTTTGCTCTATTCACTCCTCTTTATTCTCCTCCAAAACTGTATTTTCTGTCAAGGCTTTGAAAGCAGAAGCCCCATGCATCTATGCCCAAATCTCACTCAGCCACGTGCAGCACATTTTCCCATCATTCCCTCCCATCTGTTGATGTTAGCTCCATGCACTACTGTCAGTCACCTTGCTGCCTCTTTCCTATCCGGCTGCTCAGCAAAATTTATCACAGCATTCTTTCCTTACCTATTCAAACTATTGGCAGGGAAAATTACTGCAGTCTGATAAGTTATCACATTCCTCTTGCTCAATAGAAGGTAACTGCAATCATAAAAATACAGCAATCTAAAACAACGAGGGAGTGGGTGATGAAGTGGAGCAGGGGAGCAAGGAAGAGAAAAAGCACAGCAGACTCATAGGGCATTCCTATTTGTGATATGTTAGCATTTTGGTCTAAAGAATATTGTATGAAGACTTGGACTGATTGCAGAGCCCTCCAGATCACCTCCACAGTTTTTCAGATTGGAATGTTGCTTCTACACAATAGATACTTCTTGTTGCATAGCTCTGTCAAGTGGAAGATGTAGCAGAAACAGAGGTATAATTCTCAGATTTACTTACTTTTACTGAGCACCCCAAGGAAATCTGTATCCTCATCAGCAAAATGAGAATAATAATACTTATCCACCTTTGACAAGTGCATCGTGATCTAAGGATCAAAGTGCTATGTACAACTAAGTATTTTTATTATTACTACTTTGATGTGTAAATCACAGACACATTTGGCTGTAACTGTCTTTGAAGTTGTTCTGAAAAATCATATCATATTCCACTTCAGCAGTGATTTAATTTGTGGATTAGTGACATGACAGACCATAAGAGGCTATTTGGAAGTCTTCCAATTGGTTTCCTCAATGTGGCTGCTGTGAACATGTACTTAGTGTTCAGTAGGCAGAAAATGTCCTCAAAGTATTATTACTGATTGCATCATTTTCTCAGTGAAAGAATTTGCGTAATTATAAATCTTCTTTTTGTTAATATGATTAATTTTATGATCTGGCTCAATTACCATAAATTATATTTACAGAAACAAAGTTGTTAGTCATGCAACCTCGCTAGTCCTACCTTCAGACTTGTTTAATAAGGGTACAGTTCCCCTTGGAACTAGGTGGGTGTGCTAGAGGCCAGCAGACTATTAAGGCCTACCTATCATCAGAAAATCCAGTCAGTACTCCTTTGGCCATCCAGTGGACTGAATTTAACTAGTTGGACAGTCCTACATCATCTTTCAAGAGACAAATTCAAAAAGAGACATAATCTCTTTGTCTTGTCATTCTGACACATCTCCTTTCCCTGCATGCAGTTGCTTCACAGTGCTACATAAATAGTTTAAAATGCTGTGTTATCTGAAAACTTCTGTTATTAATTAATCAATAAATTACTTTTCATCCTTCCATGTTGTGAATCTGATATTGTGATTGAAAAAAAAATGTTTTGCAAAAAACCCTCACATTTATGGACTAGTACTTACACAAACCATTTGTAAGACTAAATGACAAGTCAAAGACAAAGCAGAACTGATGTTGCATCCTAGTTTGATAAAGAAAAACTTGGAGATTATGGTACTTCAGGCTATTAAATAATTGCACAGGGAGTGTTAGGATGTTCAGACACTTTGCAAATCAAAGTATTTTTTACAGGATGAACCATGCCAAGTCATGTGACCAGATAGTCCAGGGTACGGCCAGAGTCATTTTCATTAAGAATGAAGAATTAGACTCTGCTTTTTCAAAATCTTTTGCTCAATGAAATACAATATTTTGGACTGTTAAATCTTCTTTGACACTATCCCACTATTGTAATACTATCACAATAATAACTTCTCATTTATAAGAAAATATTTAAAGTGTTGCTAAGTCAAACAATTGCCTGATTCAAACAGTGAAATAAGATTTTTCTCTCTTTCTAGATTTTCTCTTGACATTCCATGCAGAAATAAGCTTTTACAAAAAGTTGTTTCTGACCAAAGGTTAAGGAGTTATGAATATCCAAAACTTGTTTTCCTTACTATAGCTGCTTTAAAATCACAATATTTGTGACTTGCAAACTGCTGAGCCAGTTGTCTCCACCAGGGCTTATTTTGCAGTTCCTTTCAGACTTAAAGCAGGATAATGATGACAGTTTGTGTTATATATATTGGAATAAATGAGAGCCAATTTTTGGTAAACAAAAATAATTTTAAACTAAAAGTGAGAGTCATAACTGAGATTTCAATATAAAAAAATATTTTTTTACTTTAGAAACTTAATTCTTCAGTGGTAATTCTGCATCAACATCTTATTTGTCTCTACTTAAAAAAAAAAATCCTCTGGTTCTTAAAATTAACACTTCATTTCTTATTCATATTGATACCTCTGGTCACCTTTCTGCTGGAAATGATTTTTTAAAAAAACACAGGAGAGCTATTATCTAAGGAGATAAGAACTGTCATATAAATGATTGAAATAGGCAAGGTAATAAGTTATCAACAGACAGATTTTATACTCATTGTCTGCTACTGAGAAATTAGTGACAAAAAAGACCTTTTAATTATCTAATCTGTCATCCTGCCAATGTTTATTCTTAACTTTTCCCAATGTTTTGAGAAGTTTGAGATAATTCAGGTGAATTTTCCGTCACTGTGAAATGCTATGGCTAAATACTCCTGATGCCTTCCACTGCATATTCAATTACTTAACATTACCCTATTATTTGTAATACTACCCTATGCTATTCTAACTTACATTTCTTTTTGATGTTGGATTATCCAGTCCATAAGAAATTCAAGTACTTATGCAGGTAGGTATTTTTGAATCAAGAGAGGTATGAAAATGTTGGAAAGTATCCACAGAATGATAATTTGCTTTTAAAATGTTGAATGATTCCATTTCAGTGTCTGTTTGAGTAGCTACAGTGTCTAATGGAAGTGCAATGGTTCAGCCAGAGGGAACATTGTGGTTTATAATGAGTGATGTAGAATGAACAACGAGATTAGATTATAGAGAAGAAGGTAGACACTATAGTTCTTAAAATACCACTGTAATGGTAAAACATTATACTTCAGCCAGGTTGTGACTGTCTAGATGACACAGAAGAAAATAATAACATTTAATTTAAAAAAAAAAAAAACTGTGATACCCTGAAGAGGACTCACTTGATCCTAGGTAAAATATACCTGAAAAAACTTTTAAGGAATATGTTTATTTTGTGGAAAAACTCTTTTGGTACAAGCATATTTTGGTAGGACTCTTAACTACTAGCACCACTGTCAGTAGCTCTCCATGCCTCAGTGACCCCATCAGGTTTGTCATGCATCTGCACTTCCGTTCTGCTGGTTGAGGACCAAGAATTCCAAACCTGTGGCTGAAGACCCCGTGCCTAAAATTTTCTGTGATGACTTCTGTTTTGAAGCACCTGCTGGAGAACACCGATTGAAAGAAGAGTCACCTAATCTCTTTGTAAGATTTGTCTGTATGTCTGGTAAGGACATGTTTCTTCTCTTGACTTTTTTCCTTGCTAGACACACATTTATTGGTAATCCTATCTCAGCATCTCCCTTTTGGTGGGGAGGATTATTTTTGTAGAATCAATTGCTTTTTCTGCTGTCTATCATATTTTCAATTATCCACATCAGAACATCACTAAGGAAGATTTCCTAAATGGTATGTGTATTGTAAATTGCATTTAACATCTGTTGTAGTCAAACCATGGGCTTTCATCTACATATCTTTGAATGACCCTATGTTTCAGGACATGAGTTAAGAATTTTAATAGTACAGTACTTCTTACTTGGTAACCTTCAAGAAATTTCTTCACAACATGGGAAAGACATGACAAAGGAGCTTATGGTCCAAGAAGAATATTTAATGGGCTCTTAATCTTGCTGTTGATATACATGATATGATCTTAGGAGACACAGCAAGTACTTAAATGTCTATTTTCCATTTCACTCAACAAAAATTTCAACAAGGAGAGTAACTTAATGTTGTTTGAGTTATAGTTTTTAGCATGGAATCTCAGAATTTAATATCTTTAGATTTGTTTAGAAATTAAGACCAAGGTGGGGTTTTTTCCCACCAGTTTAATAACCAGAGTTCCACCCATGATAAAGTTAGACCCTTTTATGCTAACCTAATATTATGCTTGACATAGAAGGGATAGAGTTTGTTTTTATTCCAACAATATCAGAATATGCTATTTAAATCAAATGCCATTTCTGTTGGGCTGATGACTCTCTAAAATTAAAAAGTCAAATTTAAATTAAAAAAGGTTAATTTGTTGACCTCAACTTTGTTTAATTGTTACTAATGCATTTTATGTTAATTAAGTATTCTTTCTCAATAATTATAGGAGGCAACAGCAAAGCTTTTAAGACTCCTACTAATTTAGCACCCTGTGGCTGCATGCTTCTATTTCTTTAATTTTAATGTACTGATTATATACATTATAAAAATAAATACGTAGTAAGGAATCTATCATTTCAGCAACCCTTGACCTGCAAATGCTTTAGATCATATTAAAAAATATAAAGTAGTATTATTCCTCAAAAACCTCGAAAGGAAGACCTGACTAAAGCATTATTGGCATCTTCTAATGATGAGACCTTAAAGCTCCAAATCAGTTTACCATGTGTAATAGTAAATATAATATTTAGCAGGTACAAGAGTTACTGTACTTAAGAAATATGTTTTAGTCCTTACATGTGATTTACCATTTCTAACTTTCAGTGTTTCACTTTTAAACTTTTATAGTGGTCTTAAAATTTAGTTCTACTCAATTATACAGCAGTTCTCTTATTTTGCAACTGCATCTCAGTTCTCTGAATAATCAGCACAGACCCAGCCTGTTAAAGTAGTAGAAATTACTGTATTACATTTTTTTCTATGGGTCTGCTGTTTGGGAAGGAAGTTTGACATCCTGAAACTGCAGTACAGGTCTCAGTGTATTTTATAATACAATAACTGTATAATTACCTATATCTTTTTGAGACAGTGTGACTGATTGACTGAGACAGTTTTAGTATGCAAAGGTTGTTTTACAATGACTTAATCTGGACCACAATTTAACTCTCTGCATATCATGTCGTGTAGCTTTCTAGTACCAATATAATCCCTGAACATAGAGTTAGAAATGGGTAATAGGACCTCAAAATCTCCAGCACAGCAAAGAGTAGTGGTTTTTCCAAAGTATACACTCTCAGTATTACTTGTGTGCTATTGTTATGGAAAGTCTCATAATTTAACCAAAAGAAAAAAGTCTTTTCTATAGTGACAGTCCTAAATGCAGAAAAGAAATATTGAAAACTGCAGGCTTATTTCTTTCTTTTCATGTCTTTCTTCTTTTAGGTTATTTTATTATTAAAAAAAAAAAAAAAAAAAAAAGATTTGAGGAATTGTGAGGAAAAGTCTTATCATCAATAGTTTTGATGCTTTCCACAGTGTTACATTAAACAAAAAGGTCTTTTCATCTTGAAAATGTTAATTTTAGAAAAATGTTGAAAGATCAAATGAGGATGATATCTTAATTTCTATATTTTCCTGCAGTATCAGCTGAAGTACATAAATAGATAACATCACGTAATGCATCGGAATATGGTATTTTATGTTTATACTTGACTATGAACATATGATATAGAATAAATAGAAATACTAATCTGAAATAAAACTAGAATTCTTCTGATTTGTTTGATGTTTTTCAAACAAGAAAAGTCTTTTAGTTGTTTTGATTTAAAGTGAAGATGACTTCTGAAATTCCAGAAGAAACAGATGAAAATTCATTCAAGTCTATGTGTATTATCATATACGTGTGATTTTTCCCAAACATCAGCTCTGAAAAGCAGTTGAGAGAAATTAAATGCAAATGTAATTACATATGTTTCCCTCTTTATAAAGCCCATAAGCAAATGAAAGTTGCCCTTTTTATGAAGCAAAGCCTGCTCCCTAATCAGACTAGAAAAAAGACCAACTCTGATATATGTTATACATAAACTGTAACACAATAGCACTATCAAATTTTTGTCAGGCAATTAAACTTTATGCCAAGCTAATTTGATTTTGCTGCTGTTTTATGAAGTCCTATGAAAAAAAGGAAATCTGTTCTCTTCCGTAAATCACAAGTTTCACAAAACATTTCCTAACTCAGACTCCTTGTTCTGCTATTTTGATATATTAAATATCCAGCAAAGAATTTCCAGGGTCATAAATCTACAGTGATAAAATTAATCCTATTGCTGAAGAGAAATAAATATTTTATTGCAGTTTTATGAGCTTTTGTTCCCTTTTTGCTTGCAAGTAGGTGTTGTTTAGTGGTACAAAGACATTTTGCTGCTGAAAAATGTATTAGAAAGACTACAGCAGTAATAGAATTCATATTTACAGAGCTGTTCACTTCTCAGAATGAAGGTTCAAGAATATCCTAAGGAAAACTTAAAAGACAATATTGTCAATAAGGATACTACACTGATTATTCTTCTTACATTTTTGACTCTAGGAATAATTTTACTGTTATTTTTAATTTTACAGTAGAAATTTTCTGAAATTGCACCTGAACAACATCTATAAAAACAAATTTACTAAATGCAAATGGAACATGCAACTTCAGAAATCAGAAATGCTAACCTAATTAATCCTTCATTTTCTTCCCATTTTTCTTTCTTAGGAATGTAACGAAATGATAAGATTAAAGATGTTCATGCCTTGATTATACCTTCGTCTGAGGTGCTAAGCATTTACAGTAATGAATCAGTTTATTCAAGCCTGGCACAACATACACTGCATTTTGAATCTATATTATCTAAAATATAATGAATGTGAGTAAGGGTCTGAGGGGCCCTGAATATTGTTTGTCACAATTAAGAAAAGGGTTGGGGACAGAGGAATGTAAAGGTAGGAATTTCCGTCAGAGTAGAGACAAATGGACAGGGATGGCAGGGTCTGGTCCTATGTATTAGACAGAGAGAATTGTTTTCATCAAAGTACTGTTGCAGATAAACAAAGTGGGACAGTTCTCTGTTGTGATTGCATCTTCTACAGCCATTCACAAATATCTGGAATGAGTCTAAATGTTCCATTCTAGTTTGGTGAAGATTTACATGAAGTTTGCACAGGCTGTACTGTCTGCAAGGCCGTGGCGACTCAAAGTGACTTAGTCCAGCAGTTTTGTGTATTGTTTAAAAATTTCTGCAGATCAACAAATGAAAATGGTAGTGTGGCTAAATCTGAAGAAGAGATGACCCATAATGTCTTGACAACATACTGTAACCAGAAAAATTTATCTGTCCTCAAAAATGCACAGAAACACTATAAAGCATCAGATAGGTACAAAGCACTCACATTTTGTTTATTCCACTTTTTGTGAGCTACTAAGTCAGTTTGTTAACTTTTTCTGTAAAGACCTGATACTTTTTAATGAGCACTGCTGATGTTCAAATTTGGAATATATGACAACTTTTCATTTTCTCTTAGTTACCAAATAGAATGACAGATTAGTAATTCACAGTTGCAAGTGGCAGTCCAGGAAGACTGTACAACTGCAGGTAGAAGCTTAAAACAAGTGTTAAATTTACAGAAAGTCAACAGAAGTTTTCAAAATTATCTAAGTTTGTTAAGAGATATGGAAAAGTTTAGGAAGATAAATGTTATCAGAATAGGCTATGATTAAATATTTAGGCTAAATACACACAGGGACCTTAATTCAAATGTATTCTGTGGTCCACTAAATTAAAGAGGGGGAACACATGTAAAAAGTTGCTTTTGGCTGATGGTACTTAATGATTTATGTGTTCTCCACTGTCAATTTGTACATTAAATCCATATCAGATACCCGACTCTGCTTTTCTACTTTTAGGGTTTATCAGGAAAAGAGAAGCTGAAGAAGACTTGTGGGTGCTGGTCTCTTCTGTCAGGTGGCTGGAGATAGGACGAGAGGAAATGGCCTCAAGTTGAGGCAAGGGAGATTTAGGTTAGATATTAGGAAGAATTTCTTTACTAAGAGGGTTGTTAAACATTGGAATAGGCTACCCAGAGAAGTGGTTGAGTCACCATCCCTGGAGATATTCAAAAAGTGAGTGGACAGGGTACTTAAGGACATGGTTTAGTGGGCATGGTTAATGGTTGGACTCGATGATCTTGAAGGTCTTTTCCAACCTAAATGATTCTATAATTCTATGATTCTAAGACATGCATAAAGCAGGATAATATTGCAGGCTACTAGTATTGAAGAAAATACTCTTGAGCTTTGAAGGATAGAGCAGCAATATGCAAAAAGGATCAAGTTTACCAGGTAATAGTTTTTTAAATATTAAACATTTAAATGTACTTTAGTGAAAGTTCTTGAGCAGTCATTGGCAATCACCAACCAGGTATGCAGCCTAGGGCTCGACTTGATCTTTTTTTTCTGTCCTGTAACAATGGATATATAGTTATTTTATGAAACATGAAAGGAAAAAAAAAAGGCTGGAGTGCCATCATGGATAAATAGGCTCAGTACAGGGCAAGCCTGACAGAGGCATAATCTGAGGAGGAGCTCAAACCAGTCTATTTGCTGGAGGTGAAGGAGACTTATTTACAGGATGGAACTGACCATAACAGACTGAGTTCTATAGGCACCCAACAGTTCAAAAACAGTTTAGGAAGTACCAGTGGACTATTTTGTTTCACTCCAACATGCAAAACTGCTATAGAACAAGGGTCAACTGCGGTTAATGTTGACAATACTTTACTGATCACACACCAGCACTTAGATAGCCAACAATAAACACTTCTATTCCAGCAGGGAGGCTAGATTTGGACTATGCCTGCTATCTCTGACTGCCACTACCTTTGTCAGGAAGCTTATTTCCCGCACAGCGCTCACTGTTCAATCCTGTGTAACAGGGGAGACCATTGTATTTGAAATCTCAATAGTAGAAGTAGTGAAATTTAGCAAACAACTCCAGTAATATTTCTTTTTCTGGTAGTCCTAAATGTGCCTTTACCCTCACCCCAAGCTACTATTATTTCTTAGAGCTGAAACCTCTGTTGTGCTACATATTGCCATTGAATACCTGCAGCAGCTGTCCTTTCAATGTGCTGCTTGCACCTTCCTTTTCTTGGGGTGAATGTGTGGGTGGTTTGATTTTTATCTTTTCCCACTATGGTGATAGGAAAGTTCTTAAATGCAGAAGAATCATGCATTTCTAAAACAGAATGGTACTGACTTGATAAGCAACCATTTCTGATAGAAGATAGCATAAAAAATGGAAACTGGCACAAGGGAAAATATGTTACGGAAAGCAATGGGGGAGCTGTGGCATCTTTTAATGGTGTAAAAAGAAAAGGATTATAGAATAATTATGGTCCTGGTTTATGGCACATAAAATCACACCAATCACTGCTCCTCATTGTTCTTTTAAGCCTGAAGATGAATAGAATTTGGCATATTTTTGTTTAGTAATTTATGAAAAAGAATGGATGATACTTTTGCTCAGTAAACTTAACATCTTTCCCTAATGTCTGTGAAATATTTAATAGCTTAGAAAGTGTGACAGAGCTAGATATGTATTAATATTATTTAGCAGATCAGGGTGCTACTATCAGTTCTTATAAGTCTACTTCATCATTTCTAGCCTGCAGCTCCTTTAGCAATGACAATACTAAGAAAAAATATTTCCTATAGTGTTTATCTGATTATGTCAAATTAGACCATCACCTGCAGTCATCCTCAGCAAATGAGTCAGTTAGCTTGACACTTTAACTTGGTTATTCAGTAAGATGTTTTTTAAAATCTAGGCAAGTTAATAAAAATAGCTTTTTCAAGTGTTTGAGTATTTTTATTTTTATTCCTTAACAATGAAACCATCCATTTTTACACTTCTGTTCAAAGGCAAAAGGGGCAGCTGTGTTTCAAATTCTCAGCCCCAGTTAGTCCATGTCCCAGGCAGCAGCAAGTGCAGTAAGACAGTTCAGGTTCTCAGCTGTCAAATCAGACAAAATCCTCCACTGGCTACCATGTATGAAGTCAGGAATTAATACTTCCTAGAAATAAGTGCTGAAATCTCACCAGGGATGTGTTTATTCTGGGTTTTTAAGGGACAAGGCAAGTTGTAAAATTTTTAAACCTTTTTACCACTTTATTCAACTAGAAACTTCCAAATCCATCTGGATCTGCACAAACAAGCAAAAGCACGAAGGTGGAAGAGGGCACATATACCTTGAAATACACAATTTTTTTAATGCTTTGTTATTTTGTTCCTATGAAACTCATGAAGGCTTTCCAAGGGAAACAGAGACACTTTTGCTGGTAAGCACGGAGAGGAAGAGTTAAAATAGTCATATTGACTTCATCCCTTTTCCTTCCCCTTTGCCCCTGGCTACTCCCTCCCATTATAAAACATAGTGTAGTTTTTTTGATTATTAAAGAACAATTTTTTGGAGATGTGAGGGGATATTGTTCTGTGGAATAAGCAGTATAGCACTGTAAAATCTGCAGGTTCTCAAAATACATCTGGACTCTGCTGAAGAGGTGGAGCTGACCATTCTGTTAGCTTCTTTCACTCAGTGGATTGTATTGTACCTCATCAAACATTAAAGATAAGCATTGCCTTTCCAGGATATCAGCAGATGCAGAGAAAATCACCATTATAAAAACTAGAGCTCCATTTTCATTGTATTTTCTATAAATTATTTTATATAATAAAACCTTCAAAGTACATTTTTTTTTACAGATCAAACTTATGTAATGAATGGCTACAGGTAAGAATCTCAGCTCTGCATGAATGTATAATCCCCAGGACAAATAAACTGCTGGCTACTGGCATGGTATCCAGCAGAAAATGATTGTGAAAGTTTATGGCAACAAATCCTGTCATAAAAAAGTCACTATGTTTTTTATTTGAAACAATATTGCTACAAAACCACATTTTAGCCCTTTAAAAAAACTCTTTACAAGATTTAACATGTCCAGTGTAAGTTCTATAGCAAAGTCTGTAATAAACTGCAAACAAACTTAGTAGCTAGGCTGAATTTGACTTCTACATTCAACAATAATGGATTTAATTGTAACCAAGAACAATTTTTTCATTAGGGAGATTAATGTTTTGATAATGGATCTAGATGTGTATTTTAGTTCTATTTAAATCTGTAAAAAAAACTTTAAAAAATTATTTTACTTGTTAAGGGAACAGTGGCATCCCTGTTAAAAAAATCAGCTTAGTTTTATACTTTCATGAAATTTATAATAGAGATTTAAATAATTCACTTTGAGAAAGGACTTTTCTTTCAATACACTTTTGTCAAGTTCTACCCATTCACTGAAACTTCTTTTAACAAACAGAAGCTAAGAAGCAAGGTGTTATCAGAAATAGAATGAGTCAGGATTATGTGAGGTATTTTTTTTCTTCGGATACTCTTTTAGACTTTCTGTTGATGGGAGTATTTTGGCCACCTGCTTTTCTCCTCTACAGCTAAAATGACAGTGATGGACAGAGGGCACTTGAAACACCTCAAAGGTGCTGCACAGACAAGATACTGTGAAAACAAAGGTCATTCCCAACACCTTCCTTAACTCCCATTCCCAGAATTCTGGTTTTGGTAATTTAAAAAATATGGGTTTTTTTCTTGAATTTTGAATTAACTTGGAATGAAAGGCGTGACTTGTTTTTGTTTGGATTTTTTAAAAAAAAAAGAATTTTGGTAAAATTTTTTTGCTGTTTGAAATGCAAAATCATTTTCCAGTTTTTTTAGTGAAATAAATTGTAAAAGTTGAACAAAATTATACTTTTTCATTAAAAATGTTTACAAATTTTGAAGCAAAATAATTTCTGCAACACTACGCCCTTTTTTCACAATGTTCTTTTTCCTGTAAAGTGCCATTACTTAAATTGACATATCTCTTCAGAAATTTCAAATGCACATGATGAACTGAAGTGAAGATTTAAAACCCATTGGAAAAGATGTACCTGGCCATAACAGTACATCAGATAGTGGTGTTTGCTCCTGCCAAAGTTCAATATGGAGGCTACTGTCTTGTTGCAGAGCCAAGTCAGGTTTTACAGTGCAAATGCAGCTGGCTGGAGCTAAATGGCTTATCAAATTTAAGCTTTCCTGTGACTACCAAAACGACTATGACACTGAGTGGGGAAAAAACTGACATATGGTCTCATGAGAAATGATCACAGTTGGGAACCATACAGGAAGAGAATGAATGGTCCTTGTATGTAAGACACTGCCAGACAAACTTCTGATTAAAACATTCAAACCATAAGCTCATTACCTTTAAGAGTAAGTGTCTCACAAGCTGAATAACAGCTGTGTCCACAGTGAGAGCTGCAACTGAGTATTCCAATTGCTGAGAAATTTACTGTGAAGTTTGAGTGGTAGTCTATTGATCTTCGAGTTCAATTTCACAGGGAGATTTCTGTGGACTAAAAAGTATAATTTCTTACAAGGGTCCAAAGTCTAGTTTAGTTTTGTTCCTTGACGGCCTTTCTCTCAAGGGGAACTGGTGAACTCAAACATCAGGGCTAGGAGCTGCATTCCCCATGGGGTACATCCTGAGTTTTCAGGCAAGTAGATTGTGCCTGTTATCTGCCGAATGTGTTTAAACAGAATTATCTTCACAGAGATATTCTGACAAGTAAGCTTTTCTTCTGATCACAGTGGGCTGCTAAAACAGCTATGTCCTAAATTTTTCAGGGTTCCATGTAGTTCATATCCAAATCCACTGAAGTCAACACAAAAACTGCATCAGGAATTTTTTTGGCTAAGATCTATTTGGAGCATGTGAACTGGATTCTGTGTTTTACAACATAGAATCACAGAATCATAGAATGCTTTGGGTTCGAAAGGAGCTTTAAAGATCATCTAGTCCAACCCCCTGCCATGGGCAGGGACACCTTCCACTAGACCAGGTTGCTCAAAGCCCCATCCAACCTGGCCTTGAACACTTCCAGGGATGGGGCATCCACAACTTCTCTGGACAACAAGTTCCAGTGTCTGACCACCCTAATCATAAAAAGTTTCTTCCTTATGTCCAATCTAAACCTACCCTCTTTTTGTTTAAAACCATTGCCCCTTCTCCTGTCACTACAGGCCCTGGTAGAAAAATATCTCTTAATCTTTCTTATAAGCCCCCCTTATCGAAAGGCCACAATAGGGTGACACCAGAGCCGCCTTTTCTCCAGGCTGAACAACACCAGTTCTCTCAGCCTTTCTTCATAGAAGAGGTATTCCAGCCCTCTGATGATTTTCTTAGCCCTTCTCTGTATTCACTCTACAGGTTCATGTCTTTCCTATACTGGGGATCCCAGTGTACCTGGTATAGTATACAGTCTCTCCTACTCTTAGCACTCTATACTGTTTAATAGTGTTTTTGACAGTGTGCTCTTAGGTTGTTAATTTATTAACAGGTTTCAGAATTATTCTCAGGTTTCAGGTCTTGATCCAGATATTTTTGTGTATAGGACTCTGCATTACTTACAGGTACCTGTAGTCTCTTCAATATTAAGCAAACTTACTAAAGATATTCACCAAGACCTACAGATCTCAGGGAAATGTACAGTCCACTAAGTGGTATCCTCATTCACATAGGTATGAAGGATCTAATTATAAACCTTCTTGTGGGTTTTTGCTTATTACAACTGATTTTTAGGGTAAGTTAATTTTAAAGCGTCTACATCAGGAGTTGTGGTTCTGCAGCAAGTTTGGTAAGCCACAGGAATTACTCCAGCAACTGTGGAAACCCACTGCACATGCTCTAACACAAGACTACATGACTAGAAACTACAGATGCCCACTTTGTTGTCAGAGCTTCTTTCTGCTCTTTTTTGGATATCAAAATTAGATTCTGGACAGAATCCCTTTAAAACATACAACCAAAGATTAATTTGACCATGTCTAAAAATCTTCTTTCATACACTGAGAGGTTTGGGATTCTGTGAAAAAAGTTTTGTTGGCACTAAACGAGCAAATATATATATATATGTATGTATATCAGCTTTGCTTTCTGGAACTGTGAAAAGGATAAACACTCCATAAAACATCCTGCCACAGAACCAAACATATTGAAATGGCTTTTATGGAGATATTGAAACAACAAAAAAAAATACACAGGGCTTGTTTCTCCTGAGGGTTCAATTATTTTGAGTGCTGGTAGCAAACTTTGATTGATAAATCTAACCTTTCCTTTCCAGGCAATAGTTTGATCACACACTGATGAGAAAGAGTTAGAGAATGGAAGAATAATATTTGGATTGCAACAGAATAATGAAAATGCAGAGGATGCCTTTGAATTTTACAAGGTGAGAAATGATTTCCCATTTTGATTGTGTGATAGCAAGAATCTCTTCTAAGAGCAGGCAAGTCTGGGCTTTGTATGACGTTCTTAAATTATTTTTCAAAACTTATAAGATTTATCCAGCTTTCCAACTAGAAATTCATAATACATCCAAAATGCAATTTAAGCTATAGTGGCAACATATGCTTTTCAGCAGCACAAATGACTGATGAAGTGATGAGGTGACCACACATCGTATGTGAAATATGAACTAAGAAAGAAAACTCCACAGCCCACAGGGAAAACCAGGCAGCCTTTCTATCCAAAACAAATTTATGATGTTTTCCAACTGCGCTTACACAAATAAACTCATCAAGGATGTCCATCATAGCCTAATTTGACACCTCTGTACAACTTTTCATTGTCCGTTTGCACCATATTTTTTTTCACTCTTCCCTTCTAAAATACTGCTTAGCAGCCTGAAATCCTCTATCATTATTTTAATCAAATCTTCTCTTTCCTTTTTATGTAGAAGAGAGGTTATCAATCAAACAAAATGAAGATAGACTATTTAGTTTTATTTTGTCATCACAAATCCCTTTCCATAAGATCCTTCTTTACTACAGACAACTGAAATATGCATAACCTTGCAAGCAATTCCACTGGAAAAAAGAAAAAAGGAGAGAAAGCAAAATTTGGCTTTAAAATATAAGCTTGACCATCACGTTTTATTTTGAAAGTAAATCACTTAACAATGTTTAAAGCTGTGTTGTTTAAATGTTTTCCAGTTTCCACAAGCGGTCATAGAATATTACTTTGAAATCCCTGAATATTTTTGGAATCCAGTAAAGTAATGGTTTCATTGCCTTTCATTAACGCTGTTCCTTTCTGATTCGTAAAATATTTTTTGAGGTTCATGATAGCTTTTTGTAAGTAGTTTTCAAAAATAAAAATCTTACGTGAAGAATTAGCTACACCATCCAACTCAAGCCACTCCAATAAGCTGAAATTTGGAGAAAAAGGTATTTTATGTATCAGAGTCGTAGTAGTGCAGAAGACAGAGAAAGCAGACAGATACATTAGTAACTGGTCTAAAGAAGGCACATTGCAATGCAGCTGTTTTAACCTGAACATTGCAGTAAGAGTCAAGTACGGACATGAAAACAGTAGCATTTACCAGCTTCAAGACGTGGTGTATCAGAATGCTTAAAGCCAAATTAAAGTTGACCTTAGCAAAGGTACGATGTTGCAAATGTAGTCTGCCTGCATATGCTCTCTCTGCTCTCACTTAGCCATATGGGACAGATGTAATTTACTTCTGATGTTTCAGTTAATGAAATCACTGCTACAGCCTATGAATAACTGCAGCAAACGGGCTCAGCATTAAACAGTACTGCGCTTGCAGGCAAGCATGGCCAATAAATGAGCCACTACATTTCCACCTACTTTTAGAGCTTTTAAAGCCTGTTTTTTTAATGTAAAGCTAGTTTTCTGAAGCATGGTGTGCATGTGCAAAATTTAAAAATGAAGAGGTCAAGTCCTAGTCAGAGATTGTAAATCTGTGTAGCTCTGAAAAATTTATTTACACTCACTGAAGTGTCAATATCTGGTATCCAAACTATGACATTTTAGCTCCTTTTTTTGTTTGTTTTACATACAGAAATAAGAAAATACATATTCAGAAATACATTGAAATACATTGAGGCATACATATACCACATATATTCTGCTGGCATCTCTGTCATATATTGCAAAACCATATATAAAGTAAATTTTTTCTAGCAATTTGGAGAATCTATCTTCCATCTTCTAAGACTCCTTGGATTTACTACTGTCTCAACCTCCAAAAACTTTAATGTATCTATTTTTAAAAAAATACTAATCATATTTCCCAAGGCTTTGGCTCAGTTAAATGATTTTTCCCTTCTAATTACATGTTACTTCTAATTATGACCTTTTGCCCAGTTTCAGAAAAAAAAAATGTTTCAAGGTGATTATAAGAGTTCTTGCTTTGCAACTGATGTGCTAAAAAAGGTCAGCATTGCAATTGTGGCACCAAAAACACAGGTGAAAAATTACAGTTTACTTTTGGAAAAGCAAGTCATAATTCTCCATAGAAATTCTGTGCCAGCAACACCTGAAACATGTAATGACAGGTGATATTAAGCATGATGAATGTTTCATGGGTTTGCTGATTCTCAGACTTTAAACTTACATAAAAAAAAGGAAGTGCATTTTCAGAGGGACACCTAAATTTATACCTATGAAGTCCATATGTGTATTTTAACTGCACTTGTCCAGTGCAGATCATGGGAAACTGTGCAGCTGATGACACCATCTGCACTTATTTTTAACATTTGTGTGTGATTAAAGCTAAGGGCTAAATAATTATTGAGGATATATGAAAAAGAACTGGCATAGAGTACTTTATGGGGTGTTGATCCTCCAGAATTAAAGGCCATTTTCTGTACATTGGATAAGCTTAATAACTCCCCCAAAGTCCTCGAAAGCAAGGATTACTCATAAAATCATTGCTGCTTTTTACATATGAAAAAAACAAGATGTACTTGTGTCCTGGGTTCAGCTGGGTTAGAGTTAATTTTTACAGGAACCTGGGAGGTGGGGGGGCATAGCCGGGGCAGCTGACCTGAACTAGCCAAGGAGCTATTCCATACCATGTGACATCATGCTCAGTATATAAATGGGGAGCGGGTTGTGGGGAGCTCTCTCGACTTTCGGTGGGGGAAGTGGCGGAGCATTGGGTTCCAGGTGGTGAGCAGTTGCACTGTGCATCACTCTTTTTGTATATTCTTTCATTAGTACCGTTGTTGTTGTTGTAAATTCTCTTTTTTTGTGTGTTGTCCCAGTAAACTGCCCTTATCTCAACCCTCGAGGTTCCAGGTTTTTCTTCCTTTTCTCTCCTCTGTCTCCTCCCTATCCCACCAGAGGGAGGTGGGAGGAATGAGCGAGTGGCTGCGTGGTCCTTTGTTACCGGCTGGGCTGAAACCACAACAACTTGGCTAACTACTTTATGTCATCAGTCTTCTAAAGTTTCTATTTCATTTCTAAGCTTTTCAGAGCCCTCTGAACAAAGGTCCCTACTGATGTGACATCTACACACTACCACGTAGGCTTTATATTCATTGTTATTTTTATTCTCTGTACCCATCAATTTTCAATTAATAGTTATTGCTACTTGATAAGATCCTATTTTAGTCACCAAATAACAGAAACTGAGACTGATTAGTTACTACCTAGGTTCTGTAAAATTGTGATTGAGGGCCTATATATACCAAAAAAACCCCTAGGGCTCTAGATGACTCTGTGGAAAAAAAAAAATTAACATGACATAGAAGCAGAAGCTATAATAAGATACAAAGTCAACAAAAATAAACCTGACAAATAGGGATGAAGAAAACGCAGAGGCATTAAATGCTTTTTTTGTCTCAGTCTTTAATGGTAGACCATGGGCTGACCATTCCTGTGAGTTGGAGGACCACAACAGTGGGAGCAGTGACTTTCCATCTGTGGACCCTTAAATTGTAAGGCGTCAGTTATATTAGCTGAATGTTCACAAGTCCATAGGGCTTGATGAGATTCATCCCAGAGTACTGAAGCAATATTAGTGGATGTTACAGCAGGACTCCTCTCAATTATCTACCAAAGGTCTTGGGAGTCTGGGGAAGTCCCCACTGACTGGAAGCTAGCTGACATTCCAATTTACAAGAATGGCGTGAGGGAAGACCCAGAAAACTACAGACCTGTTAGTCTAACCTGAGTACCTGGAAAAATTACGGAGATCATACTGGTTGCTATTGTAAGGCATTTCAAGGACAATGCAATCATCAGGCACAGTCAACGTGGGTTCACAAAGGGAAAGTACTGTCTAAGTAATCTGATATACTTCTATGCTAAGGTCACCCACCCGGTGGGTGAAGGCAAGGTGGTGGATGTAGCTTTTCTGGATTAAGGCTTTTGATACTGTCCTTCACAGTATACTTCTAGACAAGTTGTCCAAATGTGAGATGAGGAGGTACACAGTGCTCTGGGTGAACTGGCTGAGCAGCAGGGCTCTAGGGGTTGTAGTGAACTGGGCTACATCTGGCTGGTGGCCAGTCATCAGTGGTGTTGCTCAGGGCTCAATTCTAGGGCCAGTTCTGTTCAATATTTTTATTAATGATTGGATGCACAAGTTGACTGCACCATTTGCAAGTTTGCTGGTGATACTAAACTGGGAGGTGCTGTTGACTCTCTTGAGGGACAAGAGGCCTTGCAGAGGGATCTGGATAAATTGGAGCATTGGGCAATGATTAATGGCATGAAATTTAACAAGAACAAATTCCTGATTCTGCACCTGGGATAGAATAATGGTGGTCACAAGTATAAATTTGGAGAGGAGTGGCTGGAGAGCAGCCCTACAGAAAGGGATCTGGGGCTGCTGGTGGACAGCAGGCTCGATGTGAGTCAGCAGTGTGCCCTGGCAGCCAGGAGGGCAAACTGCATCCCGGGGTGCATCAAACACAGCTTAGCCAGCTGGTCAAAAGAGGTGATTATCCTGCTGTATTTAGCCATGGTGCAGCCTCACTTCAAGTACTGTGGGCAGTTCTGGGCCCCACAATTTAAGAAGGATGTTAACGTCCTTGAATGCATCCAGAGGAGGGCAACAAAGCTGCTGAAAGGGCTGGAAGGGATGTCCTATGAGGAGCAGCTAAGGAGTCTGGGTTTGTCTAGTTTGAAGAGAAGGAGGCTGAGCAGTGACCTCCTTGCTCTCTACAGCTTCCTGAGGAGTGGAAGTGGAGAGGGAGGTGCTGATCTCTTCTCCTTGGTATTGTGTTGCATGTGTTGGAATGGCTCAAAGCTGGATCAAGGGAGGTTCAGGCTTGACATTAGAAAGCATTTCTTTACCAAGAGGGTAGTTAAACACTGGAACAGGCTTCCTAGAGAGCAGGCTGATGCCCCATGCCTCGCAGTGCCTTATAAAGAGGCATTTGGACAATGGCCTTTATAATATTCTTTAAGTTTTGGTCAGCCTTGAAGTGGTCAGGCAGTTGGACCAGATGATTGTTGTAGGTCCCTTCCAACTGGAAATCCCCTTCCCTTCCCTTCCCTTCCCTTCCCTTCCCTTCCCTTCCCTTCCCTTCCCTTCCCTTCCCTTCCTTTCCCTTCCCTTCCCTTCCCTTCCTTTAGAATTTAAAATAGGAAGTGATCATAATAAACAGACACAAAAAGAAGTAGACCAAATGAGCTTGGGAGTGGGAGGGCAGGAGGATATAGCCCTGCATATGACTACAGACAAACATTCACTGAAAGTTAGGTTTTGTTCTTGGTGTGCTTGTTATGTTGTTCTTCATTTATTTGTACTACTGGTAACCCTGGTATGTGACATGCTGCAGAATTAGGTCTGCAACCTTATTAATGGAAGACAGTCTTACAGTATGGCTGTTAAAGAAAATGCTCATTATACATGCACCAACAAGCATTTCTGTTTCTCTCAGGTGCTTGTATTAGGTTTGCATTGCAAGTTTTTGTAGGCGGGGAGCTACAGGGGTTGCTTCTGTGAGAAGACTCTAGAGGCTTCCCCTATGTCCAAAGGAGGCAGTGCCAGCTGGCTCCAAGACAGACCCGTCACTGGCCAAGGCTGACCCACCAATAAGCAACAGTGGTAGCGCTGTGGGGTAACAACTTTAAGAACGGGAAAAAAGACACCTGTGCAACACTGGCAGAGGTCAAAAGAGAGGAGTGCGAATATGTGAGAGAAACGATTCTGCAGACACCAAGGTTAGTGAAGAAGGAGGGGGAGGAGGTGCTCCAGGTGCCGGAGCAGAGATTCCCCTGCAACCTGTTGTGAAGACCATGGTGAGGCAGGCTGTCCCACTGCAGCCCATGGAGGTCCACGGTGGAGCAGATATCCACCTGTTGCCTGTGGAGGACCCCACACTGGAGCAGGTGGATGTGCCTGAAGGAGGCTGCTACCCCATGGGAAGCCTGTGCTGGAGCAGGCTCCTGGCAGGACCTGTGGACCCCTGCAGAGAGAAGCTTACATTGGAGCAGGTTTGCTGGCAGGACTTGTGACCCCATGGGTGACCCACACTAGAGCAGTTTGTGCCTGAAGGACTGCAGCCCATGGAAGAGACCCACATTGGAGCAGTTCATGAAGAACTGTAGCCTGTGGCAAGGATGTGGCAAGGACTTCTCCATGTTGGAGAAGTTCATGGAGGACTGCCTTCAGTGGGAGGGGCCCCACACTGGAGCAGCGGAAGAGTGTGATGAGTTCTCCCAGTGAGGAGGAAGGAGCAGCAGAGACAATGTGTGATGAACTGACCGCAACCCCCATTCCCCGTCCCCCTCTGCTGCTCGGTGGGAGGAGGTAGAGAAAATTGGGAGTGAAGTTGAGCTAGGAAGAAAGGAGGGGTGGGGGAAGGTGTTTTAAGATTTAGTTTCTATTTCTCATTATCCTACTCTGATTTGATTGGTAATAAATTAAATTAATTTTCCCCAAGTCGAGTCTGTTTTGTCCATGACGGTAATTGCTGAATGATCTCTCCCTGTCCTTATCTCAACCCATGAGCCTCTTGTTACATTTTTCTCCCCTGTCCTGCTGAGGAGTGGGAGTGATAGAGTCACTTTGGTGGGCATCTGGTGTCTAGCTAGGGTGAAGCCACCACAATGTTGTATTGTCTTTATTGTGATTACTAAGTATTTTATTATCTGAGTACCTGGTTTGAGTTTATTTCAGTGCCACCAGTCTCTGACCACTCGGTCTGATGTTTTATGCTCCATGGAAAGAATAAGGTGCTGATGGAGAAAAGGAGAAAGTGTGATAGGAGTTTGGGGTTTGGGGAATATCTGATTGAAAATTAGATGGAGAAAGAAGAGACTGAATTTCAGAGAGAATAAAAGAAATTAAATAATTTTACTTGAGCCAAGTAAGTAAGAGGTAAAACTGAAATTGGCAGAGGAATTTAGAGGGGGAGAATGGTCCTGTGAGTAAGAAACACAGAGAAGGAGTAAATACAGCTGAACAAGCCAGAGTGCCTTCTGAGAGGAAAAGAGAAGAGAGTCCACAGGGCTGGATAGGAAGAATGAAGCTCGCTTTGTAAAGCAAGTGGGACGAAGAGAAAATGAGATGACTATGGAGTGCAGCCTGCACTATTTTAAAGGGAGTTACAGTGCAATAAGAACTGGACAGTGCCACACAGGGCAGGGCAATGCCCAGGCCAAGTGTCAGACTGGGGAGAATGGGTGAAAACTAGATCACCCATGAGAAAACATGCAGAAGAGCTCAAATGGCTATACAAGCTTCCCAGTCTCAACATTCAAATGCAGTGACAAAATAACCTGTGAAATCCACTAGTAACATGTAAATTTTATCTAACAGGTTGTCCTGGTTTCAGCTGGGATAGAGTTAATTGTCTTCCTAGTAGCTGGTACGGTGCTATGTTTTGAGTTCAGTATGCAAAGAATGTTGATAACACTGATGTTTTCAGTTGTTGCTAAGTACTGTTTAGACTAAAGTCAAGGATTTTTCAGCTTCTCATGCCCAGCCAGTGAGAAAGCTGGAGGGGCACAAGAAGTTGGCACAGGACACAGCCAGGGCACCTGACCCAAAGTGGCCAACAGAGTATTCCATACCATGGGACTCACATCTAGTGTATAAAATGGGGGGGGGGGGGGAAGGGGGGATCGCCACTCAGGGAATAGCTGGGTGTCGATCGGTGGGTGGTGAGCAATTGCACTGCACATCATTTGTACATTCCAATCCTTTTATTATTGCTGCTGTCATTTTATTAGTGTTGTCATTATCATTATTAGTTTCTTCTTTTCTGTTCTATTAAATCGCTCTTGTCTCAACCCACAAGTTTTACTTCTTTTCCTGATTTTCTCCCCCATCCCACTGGGTTGTGGCAGGGAGTGAGTGAGTGGCTGCATGGTGCTTAGTTGCTGGCTGGGGTTAAACCACGGCACAGGTATATAGAGTTGATGATAAGCTACTTTAACCGACAATAATGTAGTCAGTAGAAGAGGTATGTGCAGTGAATCGAATGTTTTTGATGAGAGATAGGTGTCCATATGAAGTCACGTGAAAGGATTTTGTTTTACAGTATGCTTTTTAAAAGTACACACTCATATATGCAAACACCCCAATGCAAGAGAATACCAACATTGCAAATTTAAGACAGTCATCTGCATTGTTTCAAATTAGCCCCTGTGTGATTGTCTCATCTCTTTTATTTTCTTTCTTTCTTTCTTTTTTTCTGTGTAGAAACTTGACGTCAATAAATTCAAAGTGGATATCTGCATAGGGATGAATGAGGTAGGACTGTCTGCTGTAAAATTTCTGACTCATTAATTGAAGAAGATAGAAGTGTCAGGTGAATGAGGTAGATATTCTTTCACAGCAGAAGCAAAAGAAATTGTTTGATAAAATATATGTTAAACAAGCCAAGTCAGTTAAACTTTCTATATGAAGTCATCCATTAAGTATTCACCAGTTTCAAGATATCTGAAACGACACTGAAATCTGATTATTAAAAGTGATTATTACTTCTCTCTTCAATGGAATTCATTGGGAGTTTTGCTGATTATATAAGTTCTGCATAAGAATTTAGTACTCTGAAAAAAATTTGAATTTGTCAAGTTATATCTATAAATAATAGCACCTTGCTAGTTATTTTCTCTGGTAATTTTCTTCAGCTGAAAGAAGACAGAATTGTATTGTCACCTTTCAGAGGTGTTGCAAAGTTATAAAAACCGTGAAATAGCATCTCTGAGCAACTTATATTTTCCAATCCCCTCTAACACTTTTTGTTGCCCCTATTTTCATAGAGAAAGATCTCTGCACCCACTGACAAGAGGGATTCAATAGTGCTTGTTTTCAATGAACTGCTCTGAGGGGAGTTTCCAGCTCTCACTGTGCTATGTTAGCAGAGTCCTTCTGTGTGAAAGACTCCCTGTGTTGTCTGGTGCTTTCAGACAATGCTGAGTTTTGAAAATTATGTCATCTCTGTGCCAAAAGCTCAGTATCAGTTTGGTTTTGACACCCCTGTTGACTAACACAGTGATGACTATGAACTACTTTATACGGATTTTTTATGTTCTGTGATATTGAGACAAGGGGAGTCAAAAGAATCTCAGTAGACATAATAAAGGGGGATGAAAGATGATGTTTAGCGCTTACATTGTTGAAATTAGCTGAGGTAGAGACAGTCCTTGATAAGAAGAGCTGGTCCTAAGAACCAGCCAATAAGGTAGAGACAGTTCCTGGTAAGAAGCACGAGCAGGCCCCAAGAGCCAGCTAAGACTGGTCTTGCGGCTTGGGTGAATACCAAGAAATCACTGAGCCTGCGCAAGAAGAAAGGTTACTAGCGGTGACGAAGAGGAGTCATCTATCTTCATCTCTGCGACCACCAGACGACCACCATAAAGAGGCACTGCGCAAGCGCAGTTGAGAGGAGACTATGGAAATGACCTCTCGGAGCTAATTTTAATATGAAGCGGGGACAGGTCATGCATATGTATAGGCGTATTGTGAATATGTAACACTTGACTGTATAAACTTGAAGCGAACTGCCAAGTCGGGCGCGCATGACTTTGGTGGGACTACCCTCCGTGTACCTACTTTACAATCTCACTGATTGTGGAGTCCGTTTCCGCACGTCAATATGGTTACTACTTGATATGTAGTTTTAAAGGATATTTGTTTTCTCAAAATCAACTTTAAGCCCTTATTTTTGCCAGGTTGGTGTGCTTTAGTTGTCTCCACATCAATATTTTTGCCTGGATCATGAGTGAGCTTTGCTAGACCTCCCTCAGTCTGCAAGCTGGACTCCCTGTAGATGAAACTAAACCATAAAATGTGCATGAGCATGCATCAGCTGTCATTGGTTCCAATGTTATTTTGAGTCCAAACTTACATTTAGTTTTGTCTGTAAGAGTCATAACTCCTCCAGTGAAGTCATTTAGCCTAACAAATGTTCTAACCATTTAAGTAAGTCTGATAGAAATTATTCCAATTTATCTGGGGATTTTTACCCTGCTTCTTACAATAGAAGTAGCTTGGTTTGCTAGATCTCACTGGTGGATGAAGGGAATGGGACAAAAAAAGGAAGTAACACTGTGATAACCTAAGATCTGAAAAGATGTTTACGAGTGTATCTAACATTTTATTTCACTGTGAAGTTGTCTGAACTTTGTTACCCTCACCTATTACCTTTACAGACTTTGTCCTGCCCAGAACAGCTTAAACCAAATCATTGCCACTTACTTAAAATTGGACTAGACATATCTTTTCTTCTGTCTCCTTTTCTCACTGCCTCATCCTCTCTTGTGCTCCTTATTCACACTTTCACTTGTACAGGAAATATGGGTTCTTTAAAATACCTAATAGGGAAAGTTATCATGTCCTTCACTAGCCAAGGAATTCTGTGAGTAAGAAAATGCTACTTTTACTTTTGTGCTCTTACTGTACTTGTTTGGCATTCCAGAAATCAAAATTCTAAGATTTTAAAACACATAAGGCTGGAAAATATGTACAGAGAGGAACAAGAGGCTAACAATTTCTGCATGTTTCTTAATCCAACAGTAAAGAGTCAATGGCAATTGCTAGGGTGAGAGTAGTGAAGAAGTCAAGTCAGCAGCTCATCTGAACATTCTACCAAAACATGATGTAGAGCTATATATCAACATTTCAGATGTGCTCTCTTTGGGCTGATTTGTGCCTTTGGAATATGATTGACAGCTGTTTTGATTTTCTGTAATGAACTGAAATAGCTGGCTGAATAGGAGCCAGCAGTGTGCCCAGGTGGCCAAGAAAGCCAACGGCATCCTGGCCTGTATCAGAAATAGTGTGGCCAGCAGGAGCAGGGAGGTGATTGTTCCCCTGTATTCGGCACTGGTGAGGATGCACCTCGAGTGCTGTGTTCAGTTTTGGGCCCCTCACTATAGGAAAGACATTGAGGTGCTGGAGCGTGTCCAGAGAAGGACAAACAAGTTCGTGAGGGGCCTGGAGCATAAGTCTTATGAGGAGCGGCTGAGGGAGGTGGGGCTGTTTAGTCTGGAGAAGAGGAGGCTGAGGGGAGACCTTATCGCTCTCTACAACTACGTGAAGGGGGGTTGTAGTGAGGTGGGTGCTGGTCTCTTCTGTCAGGTGGCTGGAGATAGGTCGAGAGGAAATGGCCTCAAGTTGAGGCAAGGAAGATGTAAGTTGATTATTAGGAAAAATTTCTTTACTGAGAGGGTTGTCAGACATTGGAATAGGCTGCCCAGGGAAGTGGTTGAGTCACCACCCCTGGACGTATTCAAAGAGCATGTAGACAAGGCACTCCAGAACATGTGGGCATGGTTGATGATTGGACTCGATGATCTTGAAGGTCTTTTCCAACCTAAATGATTCTATGATTCTATAAAATTTTAAATGAACCTGAACAAGAATAGAAGGAGAAGATGAAGTGAGCACAATACATAGCATTTACTTCCTGCCCTGTGTTTAGAAAGGAGCTTTTGCAGCTGAAGTTTGCTTTTCTTTTCAGAGTAATGGCAATGTAGATGTTCATCCCAATGCAGCTATAAACTTTGTATTGTAGCAAGTCACTGAAAAGTATTTATCTACTATGTTCACTTGAAAGCAAAATAAACATGTTGACCTTCAATTCTTCCCCCTTTTAGCTTTCTTCTTATCAGAGGATGTCAGCATTTAGCACAAGGACAAATGCCTGCATTTTTGTGAGGAATGTAGACAATACTGTCATGAAACAAATAGCCTCCAGGAGGAAAAAAATGGAAGCCTTTCAAAAGGCTTAATGTGTAAAAGATGCAGTTTCAGTGAACCCATCACTGTATGTCAAATGCCTAAATAAGGGGAAAAATGCCCTTTGGAGAAACAGATTTCCTACTCCCCTGAACTACAGTATTTTACTGAAGAACTGAATACACATGTCAATGATAAAATTTTTAAATACTCTGTTTATTCTAATGTAATATGCATTTTCCTCTTTAGGCTTATTATACCACTTATTAATTATTCATCATGTTTAGCTATGGTATGGTACAGAGATTGAAAGCAGAAGCCAGCCACCTTAAAGAAGCATGTGAGCTGAAGGCTTGGTGTGGTTTTTTCCTATAACATATCTCTGACTGAGAACTTTATTTTATCTAGGATTCTTTTCTTTTTTTCTCCTTACTCTGTTAGAATCAAGGTAACATACCATCTGAAATAGCTTTGAAATGTAATAATTCCAAGAGTAATAAAAAATATAATATGTACTGTTCTGATGGGAAAAGGATATTTCCCACTTACATAGTTTGGGAAAGTAATTGCATCATTTTAAAGCTATAGAAGATTTGATGTTACTGCCATAGCTTTTGTCTGTAAAACTTTGTGTTGATTCTCCACAGTTTTGTTAATTTATTGGTCCAAATTTGTGAATATCTGGTTAAACAGTTAAGGAGATCCATGGTGTAAACCCTCAGACATAGAAGAAGAAATGTGTCTTTAATCACAAAACTTTTAAAAGAAATATTGGAAATCTTGCATCTGTTTCTATGTGTTGCCTTGTTTGCAGAATAACAGTTATTGCTTTAGCAGCTTCTACCACCATATGTGTACAATAAGTAAATGAACATAAAATTGAATGAACACAGAAAAGAAAGCTAAACCCACCCAGCTTAACGAATCCATTCTCCCACCCGCTATGCGCTGGAACGCGAACAGAGTATTGTTTGGATCATAAGAATTAGTAAAATAACAGTCTTGGTGAACAACATGGTCATGTGGATGAAATTATTATTTCTTAAAGTCAGTGTATGATAGCTGGGATACCAGTGACTTACTTAATTCATTATTCTAATCCAATGACTGTGGAAAGTGTATAATTATTTCAGTTGAACAGATCAGCAATTATACACAAAATAAAGTTAAGAATATTTTATATAAATGAATTGTGATCCTTCTTCTTTTCTCCGTGGTTAAAAATGAAATTACTATAATTAAAGTTTTCTTTACAACCCATTTCTCTTTCAATAGCAGAATTGACTGTCTGAGAAATGAAGAGCATAAAATGTACTTTACTAGTAGAACTGGAAACAAGCTGGGAGAGTTGCTATCCACACTGGTTATACTTAAGGTGTAGAGCATCAAATTTCAGAAGTGATCATGATTGCTCTTCTGTGATCTCACAGCACTTAGTGGGCTTCAGACCGCTGCATCCATGATGTAAACAGTTTCATTGCTACACCATTCCTATGTCTTCTGTTAGTTCAGTGTGAATTAAAACATTGTAGACTTTATCTATTCCTACTGGTTTCCATCTTTGGAATTGGAGTAACAACGACTTTTAAGGATTGTCAGAGTTCATTAGTAAGATTGTTGAAAACCAGGTAGGTCTATTCCCACACAAAACATTAGCAATTTTACACACTGATCATGTTCTTATTTTTAAAAAGTCCAAGGTCATTCTTTCTTCTAATGTGCCTTTTATCATACACTTTGACATGGATAGTTCACTCTTCCTTATATTTCAATTTCTGTATAACTGTCTCCCAAAAGGTTTTCTGGGTCACGCAACAGGTAGCATAAGTCTTACTTTACAGCAGTAATGTGAAACTTACAGGAAAGAGGCAATATTTTTTTACCTAGTGACATCTAGGTTCCAATTTCTTCTGTAATGTTCCCAGGCCATTTTAGACAGTGGTCATTGAGAGCCTCACAACGGAAATTCTTTCATTACTCACTATTGCTTTCACATGAAGAAGAAAGATACTATACATTAATGGAGAATGAAAACATCAGTGGAGAAGCTTAACACTCTGTCGTAGATGGAAGTAGCAATAGTAGCCTGTTTGTACTCCTTCAAGTCATAGTATTTGGAAGAGGAACCCTTCTGTCTTACTTCTACTGGGCAAGTCCTGCAACGGATGTTTGGTAAGAGAAGCAGAACCGTCAGGTATGTTCTGCACCCTCTCATGTGAATTGAGTGTGCCACCAAAGACAGTCCCAAGGCAAATTCTTGTTCTTCCCCCAAGCAGTGATGACCTTCCTGTGAAGAAGAGAGCCACAATATCCCCCTTTTGGAAATGACACATCACTGTGCCACTCTTGGTCTCTCTTGTCAATGTTCTCACTTTTCTGTCTTCAGCGCAATTTCCTTTCATTTTTTTCCTCATCCACTCAAATGCTATTTAAGTAGCTATTGACATAAAAGAGCTTGCTTTTGTGCTGTGACCTCAGTTTCTTTATAATTACCATTGCCATTAATATCTGCTCTGAACACATTCTAGTTTGGTAGAGTTTTCTGCCTGGTTTAGGCTGCTTGTTTTTTCTACTTCTAATCTGAGCAAGAGGTGTAACATCAATATTTACATCTTTATTTATGTTATTATTGGTGCTAGTAGAAGTTCAGGGTTTATATAACTTCAGATTCTAAACAAACCTGCTCAGATTTTAAAGAAACTTTGGTAAAATTAACATAATCTTAGTTCTTTCCTGAAGAGGCACTGCAAACAAGGTTTGTATTCTAACAATGTGGATGTCGTAAAATAGATAAGTGTTTGGGTGGGAAGACTGTTTTCTGATAGATAAGGTAGTGTGGATTGGTTCTTTTTTTTTTCTTTTACAGTGTCTTACCAGAATGAATCTCTCTGTTTCTTTTCTGTTTCACAGCAGAACTATTTGTAGTGGCTCATATTTTGATGTCAGGTAATTCAAGCTTTTGCAGTTAGAAAGAAATTTAGTAAATCTAACTGGGATTTTTCCAGTAAAACAAATTGATTGGTCAAAACGAACATTTTTCACTCAATCCTAGACATCAATTTTGACAAAGATGCAATTTCTGTTCAAGAACAGACACCTACTATATAACCATTTATGACACTCGCCTGGGGTGTGGTACTGTATCTATAATGATCATAAGACAACAGCTCAGAAAACACATTAAAACACAATGTGCTGTTTAATGGATTGCTGCTGGTTTCTGGTAGGACACTAGCATGTTGATTGTAGTTTTCCACATTGTTTTCAATGCAGCTTAACTTCCAGCTCTTCACCAATGCCACACAGAAAAATGTGTCATGTTCAGAAAAGATTTCACTGTCACATAATCATAGAATAGTTTAAGTTGGAAGGGACCTGTGGAAGGCATCCTGTCCAACCTTTGCTCAAAGCAGAGCTGACGTAGACCAGGTTTCTGGGGACTGTGTCCAGTCAAGTCTGAATATTTCCAAGGTCTGAGATTCCACAACTTCTGTGGTCAGCTTGGTCCAATGTTTGACCACCCTCATGTTGAAAAAATTTCCCTTATATATGTAATTGAAATTTCTGCTGTAGTTATACCTTTGTAATATAACTACAATGGCAGCTGAGATAAATGTGAGCAGTCAGATGTATGCAGATCATCTATACAGCAGGCAGGGACATACTTGGATATAGGCAGATTCACTCTTCCAATGCTTCCTGAACATCCTTTTCAAGCCCAGGATTGTGGCTTGTGGACGCACTGTGTGGATACAAGCATTTACATACTGGAAAAGGGGTGAGCCCGCACTTGAAGTATTCTGTAGAAACAGGGCAGGTAGCCTAAGCTGATGAATATTTCAAGTCATATGTAGTTTATATAGAGGGAAGGAGCACCAACAGAGGTCACTGGAAAGATGTGTCTCAGACGATGGTGAGGTTGTGCTTTCAGTTGTCTTCTGAAGGGAAACTGTAAATTCCAAATGCCTTGTTCGAGTGAAGAATAGCTCAAAAGAACAATTCTTGACTCAAGAACAAGGATGCCAAAGGACTAGTTTCTCACTTTTCAAATTGATTTCACTGCAATACAAGACAAAAACACTTTGAAGTGGTAAAGTAAAATGAAAAATGCAAATACTCATTTTCTTCACACGATTGCATTTTAATCTTTTTTTTTTCAGTCTTCCTCTAGTCTTATTGTTTAATTGTTTTTGTTTCTGACATTACTTTTAATATCTGCAAGCAAGAACAGCTGCTTTATGCAATGCTTCTGAGATCCTAAGACACATTTTAATTCAGCTCTTTTGAACCAAGGTATATTCCATACTCTTAAAGCTCTGGAAAACAATCAATAGGTAAGGTTCATCCATATGTCAATATTGACCTGAAACCATTTCAATATTCCCAATCTTACCTCCTCCAGTACACTGAACAGGTTCATACATAGTTTTGGCTTTTGTTCAAAAATTGATTATGGTGGAGCTACCAATCTGAACTTTCACTTAAGCATTCACAATGTGAAGGTTGCATGCTTCCACTGAAGTCACAGTGCCTTCAAAACCATTTGAGTCTAGTGGCTGGCACTCAAATTTTCTAATGTGTGAGTGAGGTTTGGAGGTTATTCCCTAATATGTCCAAAGCCTTTAAGTTTGACTTATAATGACATGGCACTTAATTCAGAGGTTGTTAAATCCATCATATCAAATATAATCTTTAGGGTTATTTTAGGATTATGTTTAGGAATTAGAATTGAACATTAAATTACAGAATTACCAAGGAAAATAGTAACTGTCAATACCACCATTAAACCTGTAGAACTCAATATTATACAACCAATGTTTTAAGATGAAAGCTTTTTTCTTGTTTTCATTTTTGTAAGGCAACACTGAATGTGACTAAAGAAAGTAAGTTATCAAATTTTCAGAAAAAGTTTGCTTCCTTATATTTTTATTTAGAAACAAGGATGGGAATGACAGGCTGTCAAACAGAGTTAGAATCCTAACATTGCACTGCATCATGTAACTGAGTCAATATATGTTAATGGTGGATTATGTGATATGGTAACACATATGTCAGAATGACATTTTGCATGATAGTATCACGCAGTTTGCTGATTCTGATTCTCGTTAAAGCTCTACTGCTTCTGAAGCTCAAGTACAACTGTTCTAAAAAACTGCAATAGATAGAAAATACTTTTAAAGATATTTGAAGACCTATCAACAATTTCTGAAAAGCTACACCTTCTTTTGTTTATAATTCTGAACATTATACAATTTTTAATGTTCTTTTTTAGAGTAAAGTGCTATATTCTTGGAACCTCAGGAGATCTGTAGTCCAACGGCCTGTTCAAAGCACCGTCTGTGTTTGAATTCAGAAATAGTTGCTCAGTGCTTTGTCCAGTTGCATTCCAAAAACTCTCAAAGGACAGAAATGCCACAGTCTCTTTGGGCAACCCATTCCACTGCTTAACTAGTCTCATGGGGAAAAATCCCATCTCAATGTATGACTGTTGTTGTTCTGACTCTAACTCCTTGATTATCTCTGTACAGGTGCTGGGAGACTGCTCTTTGGTCTGTTCCTCCTTCAAGGTGAACAAGCCTCAGTTCCACAGCCTCTGCTGGCAAGGCAAATGCTCCAGCCACTGACCAACTTGGTTACCCTCTGCCAAACTTGTTCCAGTTTATTGACATCTTTCCTTTATTAGGTGACCACAAACTGGTTATGGTATTTAGATGCAGTCTAAAAAGCACTGAGTAGAGGGGGATAATTACCAACTTCAACCTTGGGCCATTCTTCTGTTCACACGGGCAGTGCACTGCTGGCCCTTTGTTACTGCCCAGGTGTACAGCTGGCCCCTACTCAGCTTGATGCTCACCAGGGCTCCCAAGCCATCTCCACAGAGCTGCTCACTGGCTGAATCATCTCCAGCCTGTGTCACTGATAGGGGCTCTGCCTTTCCAAGGCTTAACCTGTATCATGGTTGAATTTCATCAGGTTCTGGCTAGCCCATTCCTACAGCCTACCTAGGTTCCCCTGCATGGCAACCCTGCCTTCAAGTGTGTTCAATTCTCCAACGCTGGTGTTCTCTGTTGGTGACAGAGCACTCTGCTGGTCCCAGGACAGAACCCTGCAGTAGTCCGCTTGAAACCAGACTTGAGGTGGAGGTCAAATCATTAACCACTACCCTTTGATCCCAATGGTCAAGCTAGTTTTCCCCTCATCCAGTTGGCCATCCATGTAGACCATAACATCTCAATTTGCAATCAAGGATGTTGGGGAGACTGTGTTGAAAGTCTTGTTAAAGTCAAAGTAGATGACATCTAGTGTTCTCCCATCATCCACAAATCCAGTCCTTTCATTACAGAAGGAAATGAAGTTGTTCAGGCATGATTTACCTCTGGTACCTCGAGGCTAACTTTTCCCAGACAACCTCTTCTTCATGTGCTCAGATATGTGCTCCAAAGGGCTTGCTCCATGATTTTCCCAGAGACTGAAGCAAGGCTGACCAGCCTGGACACCTTTGGATCATTCTTCTGGCATGTTTTAAAGATGCAATATTTGTCTTTCTGTAGATGTCAGAAATGTTCCCCAATCTCCACGACATTTCAAAGATTATAGGGAGCAGCTTTGAAAGGATATCACACAACTCTCTTGGCATCTTCAGATGCAAACATAGTTCTATGGACTAGATCCCCGACTTGCTTCTCACTCAATGCTTGCAGCTCCTCTCCTGCTTGAACCCTGCCTTTAGGCACAAAGACCTGGGAGACCTTGCTCATGAAGACTAAGGCAAAGAAAATATTGAGTATCTGTACCTTATCTGTAGCCATTTTCACTGAAATCAATCAGCCTGTTCAGCACTGGGTCCACATTTTTGTTGTTTATTCTTTTACTGCTAGTGTAGTGATAGGAGCTTTTCTTGTTGCTTTTGATATCCCTTGCAAGTCTCAACCCAAATGGACTCTTGGTTTCCTAATAGCATTCCTGCATATATGGGAAACAGCTCTACAATATTCCTTTGTAGCCTGTTTCACTTCCAGCTCCTTTGTAAATCTATTTGGTATTTGAGCTCAGTCATGCGTTCCACATTTAGCCAAGCCAGTCTCCTGAGTCATCTATACAATTTCCTGACTATTACAGTTCCCACAGTCAAGGCTACCATTGATTATCTCATCCGCAACTGGTTCTTCCTTGTTTGTAAGTAGCAAATCAGGGGAGCCATTGCCACTTTGTGGCTCATCCAGCTTCTGTGATAAGCAATTGTTCCCAGCACACTCCAACACCCCCACCCCCTGTATTGCTTGTCTTCCAGTGATCTGCCCCTGCAGCAGATGTCAGGGAGGTTAACGTCTCCTGTAAACCAGATGATGATGACACAGAGATTTCCTGGAGTTGCTTAAAAGGGAACTTTGTCCACTTCCTCATTTGATAGGGAGGTTGGTAACAAATTCTTACCACAAAGCTACCCTCCATGGTCTCTCTTCTGATCCTGATCCGCATAGTCTTGGCCAGTCTGCTGCTCATTCCTTGGGGTAGCCTGGTACGCTCAAGCTGCCTAATGACATGAAGACCCTCCTCCTCCCATCCCCTTCCTGTCTCGCGTGAACAGCTTGTGTCTATCCATTACAGAGCTACAGCCACACAACTTACCAAGCCACCCCACTGTTAGTGCAATGACGTTATAGCTCTGCATCCTCATATAAAGCTCTTGCAGCTTCTGTTTATCTATTTTGCCACAAAATATTTTTCATAATCTGAGTTGTGTAAATGGCAAGTGTCTTAGTAAGTGCAAAACTATTAATATTTTTTTTTTATTCCAGAGACTTTGTGTTCCATCATAACAAGGTTTTGTGTTCTGAGCAAATAATTGTGGTTAAGACTGTACAGATCTGTTTTCACATTTACCATTAACTTACTCAAAAAACAATGAAATGAATACAGGTTGGTGCTAAACTGTCTGGTGAATACAGACTAACATTTCTAATATTTTTAAGAACTCCTTGCTGCAAACAGTTCTATTATCAGTGCAAGGCATTATGGAATTTGTTCTGGTTATGCACAGAAGTTGTGCCTGTGCTGGAAAGGCTCAGGGCCATGAATTTCAAGACGGACCTTTACAGGCAGGTAAAAAACCACAGAAAGATCTCAGGTGTTTTATTGTCAAAGATTGAATATGTACTGTTACAACAGGAAAGATGTTGATTATTCCTAGATGAACAGTGGTAGAGAATATTAATTATCCTGTCAGTTATCTCCTGAGCTTAGTTCTCTGTGTCTCACACGGAAACTGATTTCAAATTCATTGGGATTGTGGTGATTAGCTACTTATTCATCAATCTGATTGCCAGGCAATTGGCTAAGTTGTTTCTTTCTGAGTTCAAAGGTAAATGTTCTGGACTGGTTAAAATAGGCAGTTAGGAGGTGTTAACATGCCCGTGCTGGTACCTAAGTACTTTTTAAAGAAATTTTAGCTCTGAATGGATAAAGCTGTCCTAAAATGGGTATGTCACCTACTGCAGAGTCTTTCAGGCAGGACTCTGGCAGGTTCTCTATGCACTTCTTCCAACAGACTCCTGGAAGGTGATCTGCATGTACTTGGCAGGTGTTTCTAGATATGCAGGAGAATAGAAATGGCCTGTGCCCTCTTTTAAGGTGAAAAGATTTGAAAAATACTTCATGTAAGAGCAATCCCCCCCTCCCTTCCATGAAGTAACTATTTTTAAGGCAACATGGTTGCTGTGAGAAGTGTAAACACCATTTAGCTAATTTACCCCTCCTCCTTAGTATGCTTATAAAAATATATGCTTATAAAAACATATGCTTAATTATGTTTTTTCTTCTAAGCTGACAGGTAGATGCTCTCTTTATCCTTTTTAATATCACCATTCTATTACATGTAAACAAATTCCCCCACTCCTTACAAACCCCAATCTTTTAATCAAGCCCAAAAGCTCTTTTTAGCTCATTTTATACAACATCCCTGTAAAGGCCTCATGCTACAGAAGGTTCCAGCTTGAAAGAAGTCAATGTCACTCTTTAATCAATTGCAGGGATCACTGCTAAGTCCCCTAAGACTTGATTCTCTTGTCCCTGCAATTGCTTGGACTAAATATTCTGTTTTCGCAGTACTGCTAGCTCTCACTGCCTCAAGGAGTGAGGGAGACTGGAGCAGAGAAATCAAACTAATGTCTCTGATGTGTCAGTGCACAGCATACTGCCATTAGGACATCAAGCCAGCATGATTTATTAGCAATTTTAATTAATTTTCTGAGTCATTTCCTAAGGGCTCAATTCTGTAATCTTATTACTATGAGCCTAACATACTATAGTAAGACTATGCTTTCTAATCTTTCTTTTGTTGTTAAATACAATCTCTGCTTTCATTAGGAAACTCTTGAAATGAAGCAGTTTGCCCTTTTGCATGGTGAAATTTTTCTGTGTATGTTCATTAGAAATTAGTACTAGAAATTATGCACTAGAGTGCATTAGTTCTTAAGACAGAACTCATTGCCTACTTTTCTCCTTTATTCTTTTACTATAAAATCATGCTAGATGTGATTGAGGTCCCTACTTTAAAGTAAAGAAGCCACATGTCTATAATTTTAGATATGTAATAATCTCACTTACCCCCTTTTTATTTTGTGTACAGAGAATCAAATCTTAATCCCATTTAATTCAGTGAAATCTGGAAATTTTTTTATCCGTTATAAGCAAATAAACTGTGCTTATTTATGAAGGTGTGTGTAGATTATGAACTGCAGAATAGTGTGCTTTTACTGCTTGCTTTTTAGCCTCTGATAAGGAAGAAAGAAGGAAAAAATTAGTAGGTGATTTGCTAAAAGCTAAGTATTTTTTGCTTTTTTTTTTTTTTTTTTTTTGTCTAGGATTTATACAACTTTGCAGTGATATGGGTTAAGTTATATTTATCACATCTGACTGTCAGTGTTTAACTGCCATAAATTTATGTTATTCTGAAAGGTCACTGATCTGACAAATCATTAAAATTTTTTTTTTTTTTTTGTTACCAGGATATTTTACATGGCATATTTTTTTAAAAAGGCGTTTGGTTTTTTTTTCCATCACAAATGTGTGATAACATTACTTTGATATGACACAAATATTCTAATTATTCTCTAAATATTTTATATGAGTTACTTAAAATTTTAATTCCCACAGCATTGTCAAGTATAAGTGTCATGTCTGTTACATAAATGGAATTTTAGGGCATGAAATCTTATATAGGGGCAATAAACAAGTTTTTAACGTAGAAGTCTGGGAGAAGAGAATCAGGGCTTAGAGCACTTAAGAAAGGAGGTATGTTTCTTACTCATGAAAGAACACAGATGTATATGCCCTTGTAGTGGTCCAGGGCATTTAGAAAGAGATATAAAATTGTTATATAATGATCAGTAACATTTCTATGCCCTCCAGAGTGCCCTAGAAATAAAGGATAAGGACAGAGTGAAGAAAGATAGTTTGTGGGCCCCATAAACCTTAAGTCAGTTATATTATGAGATAAAAAGAAATTCAGCTGTCATGTATGTCTTTGAATGTTTCTGTCACTGTTTATCACTTACAATTTTTCCAGTATTTTTCTGTTCCTACATAGAGGGAAACCAGTTAACCATAAACCAGAAATCATTCAAGACTCTGAAATACGTAAAATTTCCGTAGGAAAATAAGGTGAGTTAGGACATCATTTTTTAATGTGTCACAATTATATCAAGCTTAGTGCATGAGATTCAGTATAAGCATTGTGGAAGGTTTTGATTCTTTTTGTTTTGTTTTAACAATGTTAATAATTAACAATTAACACTGACTGTGATATTTTAAAGGGACTGGTTCTATCATTTGCAAAAGACATACTTATACCTTCCTCTTCTTCATACCTGTGTTTAGATTATTCACAATGTGCAGAGAGCTGAAGTGTAGTGCTTTTGTGGACCTCAGAACTGTATTCAGCATGCTAATGTAATAAGTAAGTGAGCATTTTGATAACATAAAAATTGTTGTAAGGGTACTAGCAGTATAAGTTGAAGAGCGAGCTTTAAAGAAGAATATTTTAAGCCATCACATGATTATGAGTAAGGTGACATCTAACCTGTTTCTGTCCTGATAGTGATAAAGTTGCAAAGCACAGAGATGAACAATAATGACATTTTTCACACTGTCTCTTTGCATCAACAGAAAATGGGCATAATAAACTGAAAGACAATTGCATTAAAAGCCTGTGGTACTGTTTTCCAACATGTATAACTTTAACAGTCATCACTGTTACCTTCTTATTCTTTTAGAAGTCTGACACCATCAGTAGGTCAAAACAAAGAAGTTCATTCTGGCTCAGGTGAAAGAATTGACTACCCTTCCCCTCCTCCCCAAAATCACAACACAAAAGTGGGAAATGAGAGAAGTCCTGAAGAACAGTCCTGAAGGAGTCTCCAGGTACTGAAGGACAGAGCAGTGAGGCCAAGAGCAAAAATGAGAATGAAAAATTAAACACTAAAAATGCATTAAGTTCCACTCAGAAAAGCAAGGAGTAGTGGTTTATTTGAAACTGTTGGTCTGGATACATGTAGACAAAGGTAGTATACAGCTTACAGAGGGTTAACCAAGTTACTGAACTTCTTCCTAAACTACTTTCCCACTAGTAACACAAACTGCAACATTTTTTCCCAAGGCAGACTCCATACTGCTTGCAACTAGACCTTCCTCTCATATTTCTAGTTTCTAGTGTCCACAACACTTTTTTTTCTAATTTACATGTTTACCATAGATTAAATTCTGAGATTGCAATAAATAAAGCATATGAGACTGATTAACAATGAAGTCACTGTATTTGAAAGCAAAGATTTTTTTTTAAATAGCTGGTATGTCAATTGCAAGAGACTTAACAGCTAAGATTTTGTACATGACCCTATACCTGCCAAATGACCTCTGAAAACCAGCTTCTATTTTGTTCTCTGGAGCTCTAAAACATAGCACAGTGTTGCCAGCTTTTCTGTGGAAATAAGTAACTGCACCTTGTTCTTTAGGGTAAATTTGACTCTTACTTTAAATGACAGTAAAGATTAAAAACTCCATGAAAGTGAATAGAGTCACACTGGTGCACAAGTGCTGTAAATGGAAGAAAAACTGGGCCATGTTTTGTGTTTTGCATAGTGATCTGACATTTGAGAGTTGATATTTCTCATTGAAATACCTTCAGAAAAAGAATTTCCTTGGTGGTTTTCATTACCACAATAAAGAGCAGAGCTGATCTGCAGGGCAGTGAAGTGCAGTTAAGGAGAGCTATAAACAAGTGGAGAGAGGTCAGTTTTCTGGACTCCAGGGAGAGAACACTGCAAAGAGACCCTCTAAAAGCACCATGGAAAATATACTTCCTCCTCTGTAAAGGGAATTTTATTTGAAGAAAGAAACAGTTATTGATTATTTATTCACTTGATACATAAAAGTTAAAAAACATTAGCAGCATACTCTCTTATGGGAAAAACTGAGATTTGTTCTTTTTCAGAAAAGGCATGCTGAGTATTTTTGTATCTTCAGTGATAATAATACTTCCATATCATTGTAATACATAAAGATAAATTATTTGAGAATGTCTTAACAAACCTTGAAAAAAAATAAGCCTGTTTTTAGAAGGGTAACATTCTTCCTCAGTAATTTCCTGTACTGTTCTGTTTTTGAAAGGAAGAAGGGAGCAGCTGTTCCTGGGAAATGGCTGTCTGAGTTCAATTAATGACTCTATATAACCAGCAAGAGTTTACTTCATTAACTAGCAGTAACATTTCCCACGCCTTCAATTAACACTGGTTTTACTTAATCTAATATTAGTTAGGACACGATATGATCAGAAAACATCATTGCCAGCCAAGTGTTCCTCAAACACAACTGATTTATCTCTTTGGCACCTCATTAAAATGCAAACTATATTGAAATTGATTTTCAGCACTTTCAGGCAGGAATGTTTGTAATAATGTTAATTTGCAAATTTCCTCTTTTTTATATATATTCTGTATGCTGCTGTTGCCATGTTCAGCCTGAGGCTATTTGTATTGTGCAGACAGAAAATGAACAGCGAACATTTATTTCTCATATCTTTCTGAGGAACCTGAGGCGCATGAAGATATTTGTGCTGTAACAGGCATAGTCAATCTCCTTCACTCCCTTTAGTCACTATATATCAACAGCAAACTCCCAGCTAGACTTGCTGCAGCAATTAACCTGCCAGGGCTTTCTGCTGTCAGACTCAGTAATAATAAACTCCCCCCAGTGAGAGATAGAGCTATAGATCCTCACCCTGCAACTTCCACAGTGGGTGAATTATTCAGAATCAGCATGATTAAAGAGATGACATGGTATTAGTTAAAAAGACATACTTTTTTTTCTTCCTGACTGAGGTTTAAACCTATTAAGGAATAACAGTGGAAGAAAATGGGTCTTTACCATCCGTCCATAGGTCTTAGGAAAGGGATTTCTAGAAAAGTTGTTTATAATGCCTATGATTTTGAAAGTTTAAGGATAAAAATGTAAATAACAAAAGGGTTGGCATAGTGAAATCATAAAGTTTCTGTAAATCCAAGAACCAAATAAATGACAGTAAAAAATCACACAAAAGTATTAATTGAGAAAAAATTGGTAATGTTGAAACTGCTTTTTTAAAGTAAAAGATAACCTCACTATTCATAATTTTTAGTCAATGTTATTGTATAGAACATTTTAAGATGTGTACTCTGACAGATATATTGAGAAATACAAAGGGTCTCCCTTATTTATATTTTTCCCTTCTTTAAAAAAAAGAGGGAAAAAAGCAGCATTATTACAAATGCTGTAACATATTGCAAACAAATAAATTGTTTACATTCCCCAGTGCTAGGGCAGCATGCATAGCAAGTGAGTTTACTGAAACAAAGTCATGGAAAAATGAACTTAGTTTACACACTTCTAGTCCCATTAAAATCATAATTCATTTGCCAATCTCAGTTTACTCAGCCACCCAATAACACATTCTTAACTAAAGACTCCTAGTGATTCCCAAGTGAATGATCTCTCTAAAATGCAGGACTGGGCCTGCATGTTAGAAGTGATGTGAAATGCAGTCAAATTCATATTCTATGACTACTAAAGCAATGTGAAGTTATATTCTTTGTCATGCTCTTCTAAATTAAATGGAACTAATCTGTTGATAGAGAATAATACAGAGAAATAAGAACCTTTTTTTGGTTTATCCAGACCTACAACACAAGTATGAATGCATAAGCATGCATTCCATACTAATGCATTTTTTCTTATCATCAGACCAGGTAAAAGGTTAATGAGTGCAGGTGGACAACCCATATACAGATGAAACTAACATCTGTCCTGCAGTATGCTGGTCAAAGGGAATGTAACCCTATAAATCACAGCAATGTTTAAACTTGTTTGAAATAAAATAAACTTCTTGAAATTCAGTGTGGGAGGAAGTATTCATTTACCCCTCTTCAAAATAGTTGGTGAATCACTTTTACATGTAGAAACAAATGAACTGCCATTTGTCATAGAAAGAAGGATTAATTTCATGGCACAGCACTCTGTACTGGGCTGATTGTACAAAGTGATGTTCTAAATTCTGTCTTCTATCTTTTGCGTCATGTGTGATCATTCATGGAACTCATCTGAATCAGCCTTTTAAAGCATAGAAGTCTACATAAAGAACAGAGAATTCCAATAGAGTTATAAGTTATGTTTGGGATTTACAAAAGGAGAAATTAAAGCAAATATCATGGATTCCATATAACAAATTCAAATCCAAAATGTGATATTACCAAGCTGTTCTAAATTTTCTATTGTACTAAACACTTGGGGTTACAGTCTTTCACATTTAAGTTAACCAGAATGAAAAGGAGATCTCAAACTCTTAACACCTATACAGCTCATATTACTGCTGAAAATATCTACTGCTTTTTATTAGGAACAATTTGGGTTTCTCTGTTTTCTTACACTAGCCTATACAGTAGTTTTAACTTGTTACATTCCATGGAGCTGAGGCACTACAAACGTCATCAAGACTTCTTGTGTTCACAGGATCAAAGCCTTTGATGGATTACTTTTCAAGAAACTGACCACCATTACATTTTCGAAACTGAACACTAAAAGCTAGACCATCAAATAATGAAAACATTAGTATTAAAAACTGCTTTTAAAAAAAGGCATACCATATTTTACCACTGTATTTTAGATGACCAGATGATGATCATTTAGAAATTATATTTATCTTTGTTTTAACAGATTTTCTTGTGATCTTTGTTTCTCAGTTAGTTGTGAAAAGAAGGGCAAAGACTTTCAAATTTCTACACCTTAAATTCATATTTAGTTATGGCCAAGTTTTCAAATGTGCTGCTCTTGCCACTGCTCCCAGTGAAATCACTTAACGTTACTGAAATGTGCAGTATGTCTCAAAATCAGGCTACATACAAGTGCCAAGTACAGAATGTAAGATATTATCATCACTACTCAGAATGCATGTTGGGTAAGAGCCAGTAATCTTCTTTTAGGCTGAGAATGTTTGTCATTTTTGAAGGGTCTACTACAAACTTTACTGTGATACTCAGGATGAGCAAAGATGGCAGAACCCAACACTTTTGTCTTTCTGCATTGTTTGGCCTTACTCCCACCCTTTAAAATATCATCTGTACACCTTTTCCTTCAAGAATTTCTATTTTTAATATTGTTTGGTCTGCAGACAACCAAAACCAGACATAATATGGGGACTGTAATTCTCAAGCTTTTCCCACTATGTTCAAAGTGACAATCATAATCTAGACCAATTTGTTTTGTTCATGTTAGTATAACATACATCAATAACATATTATAATAAAATGTCTGTAAAAATATTTAACATGTATAAGAAAAAAACAATTAGTGCATACTTTCAAGTCCATAGTTAAACAAATTCTGCTTTGCTAATCCTCTAAACTTTGTATTCATTAGACAGAGACAGGAATTTTAAAGAGCACAATTCTTCCTACCTGAGTAAAGCATGAGTTTTAGCATAGGATGAGTTATTTCTGGGATGTCACATACCTTTTCATTCCTATTGCCTATAGAGAGTGCTTAGGCAACTAGCACAGGCTAGATATTTGAGAAGGCAAAATCTTGCCTTATACAACATAAGAGCACATACTTTCTGTGACTTTCAAGTTTGTCCAGCTTTGAGAAGGAGGTTAGAGTAGATGACCTCCAGAGGTCCTGTCATACCTAATTGTTGCTATGATTCTAAGTTTTTTATTTCCAAGTCACTCATGTTGCATTAACAATCTTGGCTTGATTGATGAACTACATCAATAAAATTAACTATTTGTTAGTAGCAAACTGAATCCTCTCACCCTGCCTTCCTCAGTATTGACTTTGCTAAAGGCTTTTTTCCATATATTTGGTGAAACTACTTTTGAATTTATTTTCTTAATTATTAGGTTGTGTTCCCTAGTATTATGCACATGTGATTTAAGCTTCTCTGGCTCTTCATAATTTCAATGTTTTTTTCCGTCCTGCCTTTTCCTACTTCAGAGATATAGTCATGATCCAATCAAATAGTAGCTTGACTGTATTTCACCCAACAGTGCCAGCTGAAGGGCACCCAAATATGCAGTTGGGAGATAGTGAAAAAATATACATGAGTTTTTCAACAAATTTTGAAATATTAGTGCTCTTTATTCAACAGTATGATAAATGCATATAGCTACAAAAATGCACCATTCTTCATTCCCACACCTTAGAATCCCCATTACTCTGAAGGCTCTTATGCCCTCAGAGGATTTGTTGCTTTTCCTGCAACTCGTAGTATCTTAAGGCCTTAAACCACAAAGTCCTTCCAACATGGCTGGTTTTCTTAGACTGTTTAGGTCCTGCAGCTGGCTAGGCCTCTCTGATCCTGAGAACCTCATCTTTGATCGTCTTTTCCTGCACAAAGAATTTCTTGCTGCTTCTCTGAGCCTTCCTCAGATTATATTCCCTTCTATCAACTTTCTACTTATTTTTTTTTGTTCTATTCTGGAAATTTTTGCCTTCTCCAAATTCCAGAGCTGTCTAAAGAGAAAACCAATTCTCCATAGTATAACTTCTATTTAATAAAAAATACAAGTGTTAACATTAACAGTCTCTTTTCTCTGCAGTTTACTGTGACTATGCTAGCAGCCTTGTGTACAAAAGCATACAAGCTGTGTAGTGCCTTCTCTGACACAACAGATTTTTTTTCATTTCATGGTAGAAATTTTGTAATAGCAACAAAATCTTATAAACTTAGTTAAATAGATGGCCAACTCCTCATACTTCTCACTGATGAAAGAAGTGATGTAAGATATGTGGCAAATACTATCCTGTACCATGCAGAATTTTAGTATTCCTATCCCATTAAAACTGTGTACAAAAAGAAATTGTTTTCTTCTAACACAGCCACAAAGTTTCAGCAAGTTTGAATTCCTCAGTGTTCCAGGTAGGCTGACAAACCCATAAAGTCTCCCACTCCGGAAGAGATTGATTCTGACTTCCTGTGAAAAAAATTGTTTTCCATAAAGGAGGTGTCAAGGTATATCTGGAGATATCTGGCTGGTGCTGTGTGACAGCTAAATGCTTCATTCTGTGACACAGATTAGATTCTGAGATTTTTTCATCTATCCAAGCTGCAAGTTGGATTCTTGTTTTTCCCAACTAATAAAATATATAATGTAGTTTTGGACCAACTAATGTGTCCCCTTTGGAAATGTAGAACAGTGGTTGCCCTACATTATGATATGATTAAGCTTTTCCTGGAAAAGGTATCTCAAAATTAGCCGTCAAAATTGATGCTTGGTATTACTTTGCTGAAAAGGGATAAACAACAATATTTCTTGAGCTGGGGAGTAAGGAAATAAAAACCACTGCTTTTCTCTAAACAAAGTATTGTATTATTTCTTGGACACTGCTGAAATGAAATGAACAGTTGTGACTTCTGAGGGTGGGAGGACATTTTGTTTACTTTGAAATGTCTCAACAGAAGGGAGATAAAGGTTGTCTAATTCTAAGTGAATCAATAATGCTATTATTTTAAATTATCAATGCTTTTTTATTTTAAGTTTGTATTTTAGAGTTCTTCATTCTTTTAACACATAGTGTAAGCTTACTGACATTTTAAAAAATGTTGTTCTCTTAATTACTTTACAATTTCCCATTGTGTGTATTCTTTGCTTTGGGGTTTTGGTTTTTTTTTGGATTTGGGGGTTTGGGGGGGGGATTAAATAGCTTTGAATTAATTTAGCAGATGCAGTCATCACACTCCTTTCAGGCTTATTATCATCACACCTCTCTATTCAATATTATCAAAACCATCCCACTCATCACAATCCCGCTTGAATCAAAGGCAAGTTGTTTCTTGTTGGTGGAAGCTTTGAATGAATAATTCATCTGGAAGAGCCTTCTATGTTGTACATTCCCAGAAGACAGAGCAATTCTCTTGTCAATCATAGCGGTTCTGTCAGTACTAAGTTCCATACAGTATGTGTTCCAACAGTACAGGGGATGACAAGCAGCTGAGATTACCAAGTGTGTTAATCCTGGCCATCCTTTTAGCTTTTCTTTGACAGAACATTCAAATTCAAGTCTCACTCTAATACTGCATTGAGAAACCGGTGTCAAATTTCCCTCTCTGTTCTCACCAATACAATTTGGCTGAAAGCTCTTACATATATTGCAACCAAACCAGTCACAAGCCACAGTTAGTCATCTCCAGAGAGTGACATTTCATTTGGGGTCTTGAACCCCCAGTTTTCTCATGCCTGGACAGAGCGGGTCTGGGCTTCAGGCTGGCTCAGTAAGAAGCCAAAGCTCCAACAGAGAGTGTAGAAATCTTCATACGTGGAGCCCTCTAGGCCTAAGCATATCCCTGTTGGCACAAGTTGCATTCAAGTGTAGTCCCTTGGAGGATGGACTCCATGTCATTTCTCTGAAGATTAATCTTCAGAAGACTAGTTGTTACTAATTGATCATGAAGTACAACCAGAAGCATAAAGTAACTGGAAGAGAAGCTATACACTAAGGATCTTTCACTCTGAAACAAACACAAACATAGGGAGAGATAAGATGTGACACTTCAGAGACAGAGAAGATCACATATCATTAAACTCTGAAAGCAGAGATTTTAAAAGTACATGGTTTTTTTGTTGTTTTAAAATCTTTTCATTTTATTTTTAAACTGAACTTTGACAATATGACAGGTATATGGCTAATACACCAAGGAAAATTTGAGTGACTGGCATTAACTAGGTATGACTCTCTGTTCCCATCCACTGCCGGCATTTGTGAGTAAAAGGCTGTATCTACATTAGCAAGCAGTGCAGCATTATAGCAGCAGCTCTTTACAGCAAGGAGCAAACATCCACACCATAAATGTTTTGCACGGAATTGCTTCAGATTAGCTATAGTCTCATTCATCATGTGAGATGAACAGTCAATAGTACTTGGAGCATATTTGGCACACTTCTGATTTGGCTTTGTAGAAAAGTAACAGTTCACTGAAACAAAGTCAGTGGACAGATTAGGAGATCTGTTTTAAAACCATCTTCGTATTCTGAACTAAAATCATAATGTACAACACAAAGCTACTAGTTCTGAGAATATGAGCCTTAAAGGAAGGTGCAACGTTAAAGGTAAAGAACATACCTAAGACCTCTAAAGATTAACGAGGATGGAGAAACTGCCAAATCTTTTTTTTTGTTCTATTATTTATGAATTCATAACATAAGATTAATAGCTATGGAATTGTTGCTACCTCTACAGGAGGTAACATGTCATCCTCTGGAAACAAATAAATCCTCCAAATAGAGAAATATATCGTTGTGTGGGTACGTGTAATAATAATGACTAATTCCATTGCTTAGAGAGATTAAATTTCTAACATATATTCTTAACAATAAGATGTCTTTTATATATAGTGGAGGAATCTGCTGCAAAACTTCCATTTAAAAGGCTACTGTTGAGTATGAACATATTTAGTCTATCAATTGAGTGTTTTTTCCCCTTTAAGACAGGAGTTAGAGATGACTTATTTTAAGAATCTTTTCTGAGACAGGTAGTATCAGTTTCTACACCTGACCTGATATCTAGGAAAGGTGCTCTCCTAGATTTGTTGTTTGTAAACAGAGAGGGGCTTATGGGTGAAGTGGTGATTGGTGGCTGTCTTGGTCACAGTTACCACGAAGTAGCTGAGTTTCAGATTGTTGGTGATAGGAGAAAAACTGCCAGCAAAACTACAACCCTGGATATGGGGAGAGCAGACTTCGGGCTGCTGAAGGAGCTAGTAAGTAAGGTTCCCTGGGAATCTGCTTTTGAAGCTATTGGGGTCCATGATTGCTGGGCACGTTTTAAAAGCCATCTCTTAAGAGCACAGGAGCAGGCAATTCCAAAGTGTTAGAAGTCAAGCAAGTGGGGCAGAAGGCTGGCTTAGCTGAGCAGTTCTTCTTCTAGAACTTAAGCAGAAAAGGAAAGTGTATGGACATTGGGAGCAAGGACAGGTGACACGGAAGGACTACAGAGATGCTGTTTGATTAGAGTTCAAGCTGGCCAGCACTGTGAGGGACAACAAAAGGGGCTTTTTTGACTATGTTAACAGCAAAAGGAGGATCAGAGATAACATTGGTCCGTTACTTGATGAAGTGAGTCACCTCACAAATAGGGATGTAGACAAAGCAGTGACATTTAATGCCTTCTTCACCTCTGTCTTTAACACTGATGATGGGCATTGGGACCCCCAGAGCCCTGTGTTGTAAGACTGTGACTGGGGTGATGATAAACTCCCAGCCAACTCTGAACTTGTTAGAGACTTGCTGCTCGAGCTGAATGCACTGCAAAAATCTATAAGATTCATCTCACCATACTGAAAGAGCTGGCCTATGTCATTGCAGGTCCTCTCTCCATTATTTTTCAATGGTCTTGGTCAACTGGAAGCTGGCAAATGTTGTCCCAATTTCCAAGAAGGGAAAGAAGGAAGACCCTGGTAATCACAGGCCTGTCAGTCTCACTTCAGTGCCTGGTAAAATGATGGAGAAGTTTATTCTGGGAGTTATCAAGAAACACTTGAGAGACAATGCAGTCATTGGTAACAGCCAGCATGGGTTCACATGGGGAAAGTCCTGCTTAACCAATTTAATTTGCTTTTATGACAAGGTCACCTAGTTGACCAAGGGAAGCCAGTAGATGTGGTGGATTTGGATTTTAACAAAGCTTTTGATACTATCTCTCACAGTATCCTTCTGGACAAAATGTCCAGCTTACAGCTAGTCTATAATATTTTGGGTAAGCAACTGGCTGTTCTCAAAGGGTTATAGTAAATGGGGTTACATCAGGCTGGCAGCCAGTAACCAGTGGGGTTCCCCAGGACTCAATTTTAAGGCCAGTGCTCTTTAATATTTTTATAAATTATCTGGATTCAGGAATCAAAGGTACATTAAGTTTGCTGATGATACTAAACTGGGAGGAGCTGTGGACTCCCTCGAGGGTAAAGAGTCCTTACAGAGAGATCTGGATAGACTAGACAGCTGGGCAAACACCGACTGTATGAAATTTAACAAGAGCAAGTGCCAGATTCTCCACCTGGGACGGGATAATCTTGGTTATACATACAAATTGGGGCATGGGAGGCTGGAGACCAGCTCCACAGAAAGAGATCTGGAGCTTTGGGTTGACGGTAAGTTGAATATGAGTCAACAGTATGCCCTGGCTGCAAAAAGGGCCAACCGTGTCCTGTGGTACAAGCAGCACAGCATAGCTGGCAGCATGAGGGAGGTGATTGTCCCAGTCTCAACTGCAATTGTGCGGCCCCACCTCAAGTACTGTGTGCAGTTTTGGGTGCCTCAATATAAGAAGCACATCAAACTATTAGCGTGTGTCCAGAGGAGGGTGACCAAGATGGTGAAAAGCCTCAAGGGCAAGACTTCCAAGGAGTGGCTGAAGTCACTTGGCTTGTTCAACTTGGAGAACAGAAGGCTGAGGAGAAAAGAAACCTCCTCGCATTCTACAGCTTCCTCAATGGGGGCAGTGGAGGGGGAGGTGCTGATCTCTCTCTGGTGACCAGCTATAGGACACGAGGAAATGGAATGAAGCTACATCAGGGGAAGTTCAGATTGGACATTAGGAAAAGGATCTTCACGGAGAGGGTGGTCAGTCACTGAAACAGGCTCCCCAGGGAAGTGGTCACAACACCAAGCCTGTCAGAGTTCAAGGAGCATCTAGACAATGCTTTTAGTCATACAATTTAATTTTAGGTAGACTTGCAAGGAGCAGGGAGTTTTACTCGATGATTCTTATAGGTCCCTTTCATCTTGAGATATTATATGATTTGTAAACTGTTTAGTTCTTTTAGTCTGTACTCCGTCTCCTTTGGTGCCCGCTGTGAACAGCCATTACAGTTATCTTAACCTTTCCCTATTTACAGACTTACGGCCAAGTGATGGTTTCTCAATCCTGGAAGGCACATTCAACTTCACCTTGAAGAATCTCTTAACTACTACAATAGAAGGCAATAAAAGCAAGTCAGCTGCACAACTCAGAAAGCCTTAAGGATTTTTCCTTGAAGCACTCAGGTATCACATATAAAGAACTCCATACTTCCGAGAAGCAACGTTGAAAGCAGTCCAGGGCTTACACACATTCATTCACTCTGATAAGAACAACAGACAGACCAAACATCTGTGAGTTTGGGGGTGCATATTTGCTCCAAAATAACCACTATTACTTTCAGTTGCAGTAATAACATTATTACCTTTTTTTTTAAAAAGATTTTGAAAGATCTTAAAGATTTTGAATCTTACCTGCAAAACAAACATTGTTTGTTTTGCAGTTACATGTATGCAGGGCCTCCACATGGAATATTTAATTAAATAGTACGTATTGGCATCTACAACTCTTCAAAGGGTCCAGATTCATGGAAACACTTCTTATTCACCCTTTCCATCACTGTATATGCCTAAAGCCTGTCATATTCTACATATTAAATGAAATATAAACAAGTGTTTATATATTCTTCTAAATGGGTGCTTATTGATTCATGGCTAATAGTTCCATTAAAATCTTGTCCTTGTTTCCGTGGGGCTTATTTCTGAGAATAGACACATCAGTATCCATGAAATTATATGTACAATTAAACATTTCTTTTTAAGATTAAAAGATACAGTATCAGGTATGCTTTCAGCTATCAGAACAATATTGATTTATCTGAATGTCAGTGAACTGTCAGTGTAACTAGAGTTGAATTGCAAAGTGCATTCCCCTACTACAAGACTTTCTGAAACTTTTCAAGATTTTTCATGTAAAAAGAGCTCAGAAATTTTAGGATAAAATAAGCCAGTCCTTCTTCCAGTCTCCTATGTGCCACATAATTTCTCAAACCCAATGGTCATTTGGAAAAAAACCAACAGATTTCTTCCAGACCAGTCATCCTGATATGTGAAATGGCAGGGCAGAAGTGTTCCATCTGGGTTGTACATCTAGCCGATGGATTCCTGACTTACTGGTAATAGTCTGTTCTGTTTATATACACCTCACTAATTTTACAATTTTAAACTTGTAAAAAAAATTCATGAGAATTTGCTTAAATTAGTATGTTCTACATTTAGGATAGGTTTTGATGCAGTTGGGTGTTTCTGGTGAAAAATAGCTCCATTGATAAATTTGTTACTTCTATCCCAAGCAAGAGAGAAGGCTGGTGGAAAAGCAAACTAAATATTTTGAAACCTACTCTTGAGAGCTCACTCGCCTAAATAATGTCCTATATCTTCTCATTTTTTATTCCATATGTCAACTGGTTGCCTCCAAAAGTACCTTGTTCCTTCGTGACTCTTTTTTGTTCTCTCTTTTCCTACCATGATGTTATCCAAATAGGGTGCTGCTTGATGGTTATTCTAAGAATATGTTGTGGAAGTGGCTGAAATTATTTTTGACTACTTATTTTCTTTCACATGAATCTCTTCATCTATAAGGAGGAGAGAAAAAGGCAGAACATTTCACTTGTGCCACAGCATTAAATATCTGCTTTGTGATATGCATTCTCTTATCTTTTTACAGCTATTGTTTTATAAAGTAAATTTAAAGACATCCTTGTTGTTAAATACTTTTTCCTTAATGGTCATGTTTAGGTACAGCTGTGTCTACATGAAGAGGGAGTCAGCATACCTGGCTAATCATCTCAGCTGTACTGCTGCTGAGTTGCTGCATACCCTTGGACCAGTCTCGAAACCTCCACGAACATTAATTTTATTCTCATTTCCTAAGAAGGACCACAGCAAAGAGCTTTAAGATCAGGTACTACAATGACTGATGCTAAAGAGAGAAGATAGATATAGAACAATTATGTTTGACGTTCTAAGTGACAGTTAATTGATGTGCATTATCAATCGAGACAGATTATAATTATTAAAAAAACTGCTCATTCACTTTTGTCCCAAGTCCAAAACCAAGAAAAAAATAGAAAATTAAATACTCTTTAGCCACAAATATGGCTATTTATCAACACATTTAAGTAAGTGCTAATTGTAAGCCTTTCTTCTGATGCTCAAGCCTAGAGACCCTTTTTGGAAAGTTTATTTTTTTAACTGAGCTTGTGAAATATGTAAGAAGAAAATGCACCACAGGAAAAGTTTCTGTCTAAAAGCAAAGCTTGCATGCTGGATTTTTAAAAATATTTTACAAAAAGGATGAATCTTCCAGATTCTCATGTGTGGTAAAAATAATTTAAGAATATGGTAAAATACTTCTGATATTGTTAATTCACAATTTATTTTGCATGAAATATTTGTAAATTCACAGACACTTTAACTATTATAAACCAAATTAGTTTTTCAATTTATTCAAAATCTGCTTCCCTTTCTATAGAGCCCAAACTTTCATTTTTTATACAACATAATGTAATTCTCTTATTAAATCTTTGTTAAAATCATGCATAAGAGAGAATTAGTGTTCATTTATGCTAGAATTTGACAAAAAAAATTTAAAAATGGTGTCTTCAATTTTATATGCCATTCTTTTTCTAGTACATTTACAGGGAGAAACTTATCATTCTGGAATTATGATTTGTTCCTAGAGAATATTGATGCCAACTCATTGCCTTTTTACAGTTACCTCCAAGTGATTAGAAAAGTGTTTTAAAAGAGGGGCACAAAATTTAAAATGTACTAGATGTTCATGGTGCTGTAGAAGTTTAGTGAAAATTTTTAACAATGTGTTTTTATATGTCTTTTTCATATATATAATTCATGGACTTTTTTAACAGCTTTGTGCTGTAAAGTAGTTTCAAAAGATGCTTACATTTAAATAAATGACCCTTCAAATTACTTTTACATGGGTAGCTTTTTCCACACAGTGACTATAGCATTCATTATGAAAGGTGGTAGGTTAATAGCACTAGTTATCTGTAGCATGGATATTATGTAATATAATTTTATGAGTTGTTGCACTGGTTTTTCCACTATCCATCTTGTTTCAAGACATAGCTGGCAAGAAATAAATGTATTTAATGTGTACAGTAATTAATGTTCACTAATTAATACATCATAAAGAGCCATTTAGAGGCCAGCGTAGACATGGCCCAACTCTTTAAAAGTCTGGTTAACATCAAAGTTTCTTTACATTGCCAACAGTAAGTTACTTCAAATGAGGATTTTTTTCATTATTATTAAAATTAGAAAATACGGCTTCTAAACAAAACATGCAATACCCTGAACAAAAGAAGTGTCTTGGAAGTACATTTTTCTGAAACCATACCATGTGCACACAGACATAACAAACATTCCCAACAGCGCAAAAAAGGTTGTACCTTCCTTCTGCTACAATACGTGACTCTCCAGGCAGGCTTTCAGCTTTTGTAAGAGTTTCCCTAGTGGAACAAATTTCACACATGTGCCTTGCAGCTAGTAGAGGATTAATGAAACGTGGGCTTACACTGTTATTTCTCTTCTGACTTGTTTTCAATGGCTAAAGTCATGTGCTCTCTGAAAGCAACATACTGTACATTGGTTGTTTTTCTCTCAGTCTGCAATTCACATTTATCTATGGCAATGTCAGTAGTAATAAGTCTAATAACAACCAGTGAAAAGTTTGTTTTAAGTCAGAATAGTTGAATTATGATGCTTTTTTTCTCAAATACCGGAATCAAATCCTATTCCTGCATGTTCTGAGCCACAGACTTCCAACAGAAGAGCTAAAGATGCTCTGAAGAGACCAATACTTCAGATTATTCATCTAAGAAAGAACTAAGTCAAAAGCCAATGCTATCACCAGTCTGAGAAGAGTGGATGCACTTCACCAAGAAAGGTGAGAAGCTGGAACTCAGAGCCAGCTGAGCACCTCTGTTTTAAGGCTCCCTGTTGGTAGCAAATTGCTTTGGAGCCTCATGCAAGACTAGTCATTCATCTCAGCCATGTGACTATGATGGTCTGACTTTAGCAGCTGAGAAGCCAACACAAAGAGGTTATAAAAAAGACAGAGAATAAGTCAGTTTTGGGGCAATGAACTAAAAATTAGCTGAGGCATTTATGAGGATACAAATTGCATGAATGAAATTAAATCAGCCACTTATTGTTTATATGTTTGAAAGCCACTGTCACCAACTCATTGTACTCCTAAGCTGTGTATTTGGCTTATCTTTCTCCCCTACAGAGTTTTTACAGAACTTCATCTGGAGATGAAAAGACATATGTTCAGTGAAACCTATATTAGTTCCCAAAATAATGAATGGCAATAAATGTATTTAACAAATTTGCTCTGCCTTGAGAGTTATTTCAGAACACGATAAGGTAATTCTAGGGAGAGTAGCTTATTTCAGTGTACGTCAAGAAGATTTGGATAATACAGTGGTTCATTTTTAGAACAAGAATCTTTTTAAAAATGCAAGAATATTCTGAGGTCAGATGTTTTCCAGTACTAGATAGAAGGTTATCTCTTCCATGCAGCAACAGGATTCTCATGATCAGAAAGCGATCACACAAGATATGGACTTGCACGGAAAAACATTGGGTGAACCAGAATAAGGGACTCCTCTTTCACCGCACATCTTCTTTTCTGCCCGTGCTTGGCCCTACCAGCTACCCTCCACTCTTGCTCAGTTCCCCTACAGAAAGTGCAATATCCTAATATCAGATTGATACTAACTGTCAAATCTGCATCTGTCACAAGAAACTGCTCATGTTTATTCTTGACACCTTCTGAAATGGAATGAAAGGGAAACTACGAAGTTATCTCACAAAGTACAAGGCTCCTAAGGACCGCTGACAAAAAAATAATTATTTTCAAGAAGGAGGGGTTTATTCTGCCAAAAGCAGAATGTACACATATCCCAACATGGAGTTCAGCTGTTCTTATTACCTGCTGCCCTCCCCCCCCAAAAAGAAAAAATGAAGTCTGTAAATTATTTCACTCTCCCAAGTATCAAAGGAAAAATTGAAAATCTGTTATAATACGAAATATGCTATTATGAGTTCTGTCATGCAGTCATCTGTATTTTTGCCACTTCTACAAAAGTTTAACAATATTGTTAATTAACTTTTTGTTTGTTTGTTTCCTAGAAGAAAAAAAAGGTCCTAGAAGAAAAATAAGTTTAATTAAATCGGTGATTGCTACCAGTAGTGCCAAAGGCCCTTAAATTCTTTAAAACAAAAGATATATGTCATTGTTGTAGTCTTTCAAGTGTTACAGGGGACAACCTTGTTTCAAAACATTTGACAAATGACACGTCCAAATGCAAGCTTTATCTAGACATACACCTACCGTCCAGCAGATGTGGGATGATCCTTTCTCTGCGCCCTTGCATCTTTACGTTACAGTTCTTTTCCTGGCTTCTCTTCTGCTAATTCTTCCCCCTCCCCCATTTTTTATTTTTCTTAGTATCACTGCCTTCACATCAAGACTACTTGAACCTGTATCAGCCTCATCAGAAGTAAGTACCACCTACCATTAGAAAGCACAGAGTAATTTCAGTACTGGAGGAGAGACAATAAGGTCAGCTGGGAAAGATGACCTAGTGGCTCCACACCGAATGACCTGCTTTACAAGCAGAAGTAACTGATGTAATTAGAGCAGATAAGTTTAAGATCCATGCTTACATCCATGACACCATTTACACATTTCTTTCTATATTTTTTAAAAAAAGGAAAACAATTTAATTGATTGCAGAGAAAGCTCAGCATAACAAGACATCAGGTCATGTACCATGGTGACAAGCAATACAAAAATGTCTGTGAATAAACTGGAAAAAAAGTATAACAACATGAAGCACAGCAAAAATTGCAAACTCTGCAACCACAGCATTCCTCAGCATGTTATACCTTTCCTGAAAATTCTCTCACCTTAATTAAAATATGCTTTTGCAATTTCTCTAGAGACCCTAAAGCACTTTCTAAAGACATTCACTGCAATTCATGCTAAACTAACTGGTCTGTAATTTCCTCGTATAGCTCTAGGTTCTGTCCTTAATAATTGGATTATGCTGGCCACTCTTCAGCCTTCAGGGATTTCTCCTGAACTAAGTGAGTTGGAACAACATATGATAAAGCTTTTCCAATTCCTTTCCTCACTTCTTTTAGCACTTTTTGAAGACTGCTATCTAGTCCTGAGGCCTAAATGATTTTAAGGTCTTAACCTTCTCAAATTCTTTGCAGGAACCATGCTCTGTATAATCAACATCAGTAATCTGAATTATGATGACTGCTAGCATCCCAAAACATAATACAAAACATGTTTTGTTTTCTTTTTTTCCCCTATAAAGGACTTTTCCAGGTGGAACGTCTGTGAAAGGAGCCCATAAATAGGGAATAGTCTGGAGGTTTTTCTACTATTGCAGAATTTCTGGCAGGGGATCTGCACCATCCACCCCAGTGGTGGCTGATGCCTCAACCCAGACGGAGCTGCTGGAGGGAGAGGCTGCAGTGCAGACCTCAGACTGCAGGAAGTGCCTAGACCTTTCTCCTGGGGCAGGGACAGGCAGCAGACTTGCCTGCAAAAGGTGTGCCCACGTGGAGGACCTCCTGCAGCAGGTGGCTGAGCTGCAATGAGAAGGCTGTGTAACAGGGAGGCTCAGAAGGGCTTAGATAGCTGGTTCCGAGCACAGTCTGCAGGGGACCCACAGCCCACGGCCAAACAGCCAAAAACTCCCCCACCAGCACACACGCAGAAGGGAGGGGGGCCAATAATGCACAGGATGGGAAGCTTGCAACAGCAAAGACCAGCAGGAGGAAGGGACTTCTACTGAAGCCTGAGGTGCCCTTGCAGAACCACTTCATCGCTCTGCAGACTGAAGAGGAAAGACCCATCACATCTGGAGAGACGTTGGAGCTGAGTAAGGCAGCCCGATCTGCTCCCCGTGTAACAACCAGCACAACTAAGAAAAGGCGACGGGTGATAGTAGTAGGCAACTCTCTTCTGAGAGGTACGGAGGCACCCATCTGTCAACCCGACGCACTTTCTAGAGGGGTGTGCTGCTTACCAGGGGCTCCTATCAGGGATGTCACCAAGAGACTACAAAGCCTCCTACAGTACACCGACTATTATCCACTGCTGTTGTTTCACATGGGCACCAGTGATACAGCTAGGAGCCGTCTGAGGAGTATCAAGGATTAGAGAGCCCTGGGAGCAGCCGTAAGGGACTCTGGAGCGCAGGTAGCTTTTTCCTCTATCCTCCCAGTCAAAGGGCAGGGGTTTGAAAGGGCCAGTCAAATCTAGTGAATCAACAAATGGTTATGGGACTGGTGCCACAGCCAGGGGTTCAGCTACTTAGACCATAAGACTTGCTTTGAGAAACCTGGTCTACTGGGGGCTGAGGGGCTCCATCTGTCAGAGAAGGAGAAGAGCATTTTCAGTCACAGGCTTGCCAAGCTGGTGGAGGTCTTTAAACTAAAGTTGCCAGGGAAGGGGAACCTCAATCCATCCCACTCTTATCAGTTTGACACCAGTGCCAGCAATAGACACCCAGAACCTGGAGAGGGATCACAGGTCAGCAGGAGAGCACCTGAAGAGCAGCACAAAGAAATTCCAGCCACTCCAGCCAGTAAGTCAGCTTCATCGGGGGCCCAACTTAAATGCCTGTATGCAAATGCACATAGCATGGGAATAAACAAGAGGAGTTAGAGGCATGCACACGCTTGCAGGGCTATGATCTTATTGGCATCGTGGAGACGCAGTGGGATGGCTCCTATGACTGGAGTGTTGGAATGGAAGGATACAGGCTCTTTAGGAAAGACAGGCATGGGAGACGAGGAGGGGGTATTGCTCTCTGTCAATGACAAGCTGGAGTGCATGGAGCCCTGCCTGGGGATGGATGAGGAGCCGACTGAGAGCTTATGGGTCAGGAATTAGGGTTCTTCAGCCTGGAGAAGAGAAGGCTCCGGGGACACCTTATAGTGGCCTTCCAGTACCTAAAGGGGGCCTACAAGAAAACCAGAGAGGGACTTTTTACAAGGGCATGTAGTGATAGGACGAGGGGTGATGGCTTTAAACTGAAAGAGGGTACGTTTAGATTAGATGTGAGGAAGAAGTTCTTTACTGTGAGGGTGGTGAGGCGTTGGAACAGGTTGCCCAGAGATGCTGTGGATGCCCCATCCCTGGAAGTGTTCAAGGCCAGGTTGGATGGGGCTTTGAGCAACCTGGTCTAGTGGAAGGTGTCCCTGCCCATGGCAGGGGGGTTGGAACTAGATGACCTTTAAGGTTCCTTCCAACACAAACCATTCTATGAATCTATGAAACCATTTATTTGCAGAATTTTCTAGTTGAAATATCCCAGGGTACCTGACAGGTGATAAACTTCAAGACACCTGCCCAGGATCTGGGGAATGCCTGCCTTGTGACTGAGTCTGGCAATGAGTAGTTGTGAAACCTGTGTGTTTCTTCTCTAACTTAAAAGAAAAACTTTCTCAACCTGTGTATGAAGTTCTGACTCTATACACAGCCATTAGAAAAGGCTCTGCCGGAGCAACAGCAAAATTAAGTTTCAATTATGTTCCTTTCCTAGACCTAGAATTTTTTTTAAAAAATGAATCTCAAAAAAGCAGAAAACGATAAGGTCCTAAATATGACTTAATTACTTTATTAAATATGACTTTAAATCTTCTTATGGGGAACAGCATTAGCTAGGTCCTCAACACTTTTGAAAGATTTTATCTTGTCCTATGCGACCAATGTGAGAAATACCAAACAAGTCTGAAAACTTTTATGGATTTTATCCTTCACAGACCTATGGATATTAACTGAAGTTAATGATGTCACTCCAATAAGGTTATTTGCTCTCTTGAGATTAATTTATAACCAGGCACTCTGATTTCACTGATTTTTATTTAATTACTCTGTAGTAGTGAAAGCAGAATCAGAGCTAGATATTGTCATATGTATTGAGTATATCTAGCAAATTGTTATTTAGTGTGGTTTGAATATTCAGAATATTGGACTCAGAATATTAATATTGAATGTCTGTCCCTTTCTTACGGAGATTTAAGGAAAATTTATGGCTATTACAATAGTGCCCATTCTGTTGTTAGCAGTGTCATTTTATGCTACTGGACTTTCTTGATGACTAGGTTTTCGATTGATGTTAAAAATACAAGGCAAGAGTATTTGCCTCTCTAGAGTTTTAGTAGAAGCCCATGATGTGTTTATTTAGGTGGCTTCTGATGGGTCCTGTAATACCAGGTACATTACCTTTTTTGCCCATGAACCTCTTTCACCTTTTCCTACCCCCTTGCTTTATGAATAAATAATCCATGCATTTATATTTCCCACTTGTCAAACTCAGGCAGCAGTGAAAATAAGCAGCACAAATTGGCAGATAATGCATCTTATTTCCATGTAGAAGCAGGTGCATTTTCTTCAGCATAAGTGGCAAGATGACACTGATCCACTTTGACAGGCAGGCTGATCTAAAATTACTCAGCACACTTTGCCACTGGTTGGGGGGGGGAGTCTCCCATGAGCTTGTTCTGAAATTCTTCAGTCCCCAGGGTGTTAATTAGAATTTAGTGGATAATATTTGCAAGGTTCAATGGTTCTAGTTACAGCAATTATCAGTTACTAAATGTTAGTGCCACAGATGACACCAGATGATTGGATGCTTTATTCAAGATATTCAAGAGAGTTTCCTCCCCACACACACCTTTTTTTTTAATCTTCCCTTCAGTTCCTGAAGAAGCTACATCAACCATCTCAATCAGCCTTTAGACTAAAAATTACTTAGGGGTTTAATTATCTATTTATCCTTGAGTTTCTTGTCAGCTACTGGTTAAGGATTTACAAAAGAGGGACAGACTCCTCACAAAAGCCTTTAAAACAAATGCAGAAGCTGGAGGCTCACCTGTATTATAATTCTTGCAACCAAAAGCAGAGGTCAGCTCAGTGCTATGAAAGGAAGAGAGTACCTCCTAATTAAACTCACTGCTCAGTTCAGATTTGCTCAAAAAACTCTCAGATTAGAAATTAGCTAATCATACATGCAATAAACTTACTGAATTACAGCTGTCAACAAAATTTACAGTCTAGATGGCTACCAGCTGGCTTCTTTCCCTCTTTCCTTAATGTTTCATCAATATATTAAAACACTGACACTCTGAAATAAATATTTCTAAATTTTTGTTACTAACAGAAGAAAAGTGCTTCCTTATACTCTGATTCATTTTTGTTTACATAATTAATTAATTAATTAATACTACTACAGTGTTTTTTCTCCAAATCCTTTGAAGTTTCTATTCAGTTTCTTGCAGTTGTGCAGGTAAGGAACAGGCTTCCTGCTCACCGAGAGCCTGCTCTTCCTGGTCTCTCTAACACAATGAGACCATATCCTTTTTCATGCCTGGAACAGGCCAGCCCCATTAATGAGGGCATACTGAAATGGCAAAATATCTGCATGCTCCATTGGCAGCTTTCAACTATAGGTCATATTCCCTCTGGACCTCATGACCCTACAATTACCAGACCAGAGGGCAAAGCTACTAGGATTTGTCTCCGTGAGCAGCCACTTCTGTAACCTACCTAAAGACCAGAAAATTCAGTGTGCTATTTGTCAGAGGCGGGCAAAACAAGTCAGCACATGAAACAGAGGGGGAAAAAAACACAACCAAAACTGTAAGCTCATGAACCCTTGCCAGGTGTTACATCCCAGGCTATAGTTTGCTTTGTTTAACTGAAAATGCTTCTTCTGGGCAAGAAAAAAATAAAATGCCATGGAGGAATAGGCCTGTAGGACTTTAACATGACAAGACTATTTCAAGTTTGACATGAAAGTAGTATCTCCTAACAGTGCATGGCCTAACTTTATGAAAGGCAATGGGTTAGCTGCAATTCCATTAAGTAAGCTCAGTTCACTGCACCAACACCTATGTGTCCCTAGGCTTTCCAAATGGCTGAAGAATAACACTTCTGATCACTGATGGGAAGAGACCTGTCCTGTGCCTCAAAACAATGTGACAGCAGCAGCCAGAAGACAAGATAAAGGCAAAAAGAGAGGCAGAAGGAAGACAAAACTCATGGAGGAGAAGAAAAATCAAAGCATGGTAAGAAAGGGCTGGGGAGGAAGCAAAGTTTGACATCATATGGGTGAACTATTTGCACAGAAAAAATGGGAAAAATGGATGATAGTAGATATAAATACCTTACATAATTTGAAATCTTTAAAAAAACCTTAGTTCCTCATGTTCTATTGTATTCAATGATGAACATGTTTTGTATCCATATCCATTGTGTAAACTACTGAACATCATACTGGACAAATACTGTAAGTACACACACTGACTACTTCAGATCACAGAATTACTATGTTCCTCTCATAACACACTTATGTGCCTACCTCAAATAAACATGTATGCCAGACTGTCATTAAACACAAGAGAAAGTACAGTTCTTTAGGAATTTTCCAATTAACTGATTTTCTGAGAGAGAAACAGTGATTCATTGAAATCTGCATTTATTCCTGGAAGCATATCAGTGTCTATAGTGCTCTGGTTCAGAAAGGTTTCTTCAATGCTGGAATTTTTGATCAAGAAGAGAGACCAGACCTGGGTCTGGAATTAAACAGCGACTAGAGCTCCCCAAGAATATGAGGTCATTAGTGTTAAAAGAAAAAAAAATTACTGTTGTACATATGACTTCCCTTAATTATAACTGTGTCATAAGATCTCTTTTAGTAGACACAAAACAATTTTAGAGCAATTATGCTAGGTAGAGACTAGGAGAAACCAACTCAGAGAAAGAAAGGGCATTAAGTCTGGATGCGGACGACTGAGGAGCAAGTCCTTTATCTCTATCAGAGTCAGGAGGATAGTGCTTCAAGGTCACTTTCTCTTACCTCTTTTCAAGCCTGTAGTGAGGGTTATTACCTAGAGAAAAAAAATCAATTACTCTGTCTTCTTAAATCATGAAGCAAAATGCTTTTGCCACGCACCCTTCATTAAGAAAAAAACTGAGGCACCACAACTGGTTGGAGAAACGGGCAAACAGGAACCTCATGAAGTTCAGCAAAGGGAAGTGCACAGTCCTGCACCTGGGGAGGCACAATCCCATGCACCAATAACATGATGGGGGCTGAAAAGATAGGAAGAAGCCTTGCAGAAAAGGACCCAGGGGGCCTGAAGGACAGCAACTTGAACAAGAGCCAGCACTGTGCTCTTGTGGCAAAGAAGGCCAGCAGTATGCTGGGCTGCATAAGAAGGACTGTTACCAACAGGTTGGGGGAAATGATCCTTCCCCACTCCTCAGCACTGGTGAGGCCACTACTGGCACACTGTGCCCATTTCCAGGCTCCCCACTACAAGACAGACATGGATCTACTGAAAAACATCTAGCCAAGGGCTGGATAAGGTGATGAAGGGACTGGAGCATCTCTCATAAGAGGAATGGCAGAGAGAGCGCAGACTGCTGAGCCTGGAGAAGAGAAGGCTCGGGGAAACTTCATCAAGGTCTCCTGATATCTGAAGGGAGGGTGTACAGATGACAGAGCCAGGCTCTGACTAGTGGTGCCCAGTGACAGAGCAAAAACAATGAGCACAAGCTGAAACACAGCAGGTTCGTCCTCAACATGAGATACTCCTTTACTGTGAGGGTGACTGCAACAGGTTGCCCATATTGCTGGTGGACTCTTCGTCCTTGGAGACCTTCAAAAGCCATCTGGACAGGGTCCTGGGCAATCTGCTTTACATGAACATGCTTCAGTGGGGATCTTGGACATGGTGACCTCCAGAGGTCCCTTTCAACCTCAACCGTTCTGTCATGTTGGGGGGTTTCCCTCCACTGACAAGGGGCAGGTCCTTCTTCCCTGAGAGGACCCCTTGGAGGAGCCCGTCATGGCACTCGGTTGGCACCAAGAAGCTCACCAGGGCTCCCCTGCTGCATTGCTGGTCTGCCCGTTGCCAGGTCTTTGTGCTCGGTGCACCAGCCTCTCATCACAGCATCTGACAAGCCTGAGTTTAAAACCCACTCGCAAGGCCGTGAGAAGGCAACAAGCATCCTGCAGAGCAGGCTTTTCCCCTTTGAAAGGGCATCAGCTTTCCTAGCAGGGCGGCTGTCAGGGGACAGCCCCCGACACTCCTGTGGTGTCACCAGGGAGCAGCTGTAACTGCCCATGACCTCGCTGCTTTTCATCAGCCGCAGGCGCTTTCGCAGTGCATTTTGGCCAGGGCTCCTGCGGGTGCACGCGCAAGGTGTGCAGGCTCCAGCAGGACCTTTGGCTTTCTCTTTGAGCTTTGGTGTGGGGGAGAGCAGCAGCTGTGGGCGCTGAGCAAAGGCAGCCCCTTCCAGCACTCCTTTCCCCCCTACACAGCTGCACGGTGCTGCGGCGCCCATCAGTGCCTGTCCCCGGACCATGGGAGCAATGAGAGTGCCAGGGATGTTGGCAGTGCTGAACATCCCCAAAGTTCCTCCACCTTCCCTCACCGCTTCCTGCAGGTACCCTGTGCTACCCAGGTGGTGTCTGGGGGACAGCACGGGGGCTCTGGGGGCTCGGGCACTCCAGCTCTTCCCCTAGGGCCCCCCAACAACTCACCAGCACTTGCCCCAGGCGGCTTGAGCACTGGGGAGGTGAGGAGGAGATCTGGGTGAGCTTCCCCTCCAGCTCTCCATCCCTCCCTCCTTGGATCTCACCTCCAAGGGAATGCAGACATAGGTGCACATCCCAGCCTGGCCCCACATCTCCCTGCCCTGCCCCAGCTCCTACCAAGCCCCAGCTGGAGCCTTCCCCACCCAGAGCCGCACATTCTCCCCCTGCCCGGGGACCTTTGCCCAAGCCTGCCTTGCCCTGGCACCTGGGCAGGACGTTCCCCTGGCACCTCTCCATCCAGTGCGGGCAGCCTGCCTGGGGAAGGCAGGGGTGCAGGCAGACACTGGGGCTGGCTGGCCCACAGGGCGGCTTCTGCTGCTGCTTTCCAGCCTGCAAGGAGACCCTTCAGGAGGTCCTTATCCCCCCTCTCCCAAAGCTTTCTGGGCCTTTCTTTGCTTTTCCACTACCAGCACCAGGAAAGCTCCTGCACTTTGCATGTCTCTCTTGGAGGGACATGGCATCGGGCACTGAGGAAGACCTGGAGGAGAGTGGCTGTGCTGCAAGGGATGGTGGCACAAGCCAGGTGCCACAGGCAGGGCTGGAGGAGGCAGCAGAATGTTCCTGGTGCCCCACCTACCTGGGAGACATCAAGGACACAGCCTACGTGGCCTTCTGCCTCCACCAGTTCTGCTTTGCCTGCATCGAGGACGGGACCAAAAGGAGAGCTAGGTGCCTGCTCTGCAGGCAGCCTTTCGACCTGCTCCTACATTCAGTGCAAGTGGACGACAGCTACATGGAGTACATGGTCCCCTTGTCCAACTGCCTCCGGAGTGTTGTGGTCAGACAGAGGGTCCAGAGCAGATCCCCACAGCAGCACGACAACCTGCACAGCTCGGCCACCAATGACACCCCCTCCACTGGCAGAAGGGGCCCTGTGGGGAGCCACCAAGCAGAGAGGCACGGCACAGCTCCAGGTCCCCAAATGCCTTCTCCCAGCAGGCTCCCTCACCCAGCCCTTCTCAGGAGCAAACCCTGCCAAGCGCAGGGGAGCGCCCGCCCGTCCCAGCAGCTGCAGCCTACAAGCGCATCGGTAGAGTAGTGCTGCAATCTCAGCTTTTTACCTACTGTTGCATCCAATAAACATCCAAATGCTTTCCAGGGGCTGATTTTTTTCCCAAAATCAAAGAGCTACCCACTGTACGGAATGCTTTCAAACACTGTGTAGCAGTGTGCTGCCCAGGACAGTGTCCTGCATATATTGCAAGTGAACTACCATTAGGAGTATGGAGGTTGCTCTTCTGCCTGCCATCAGTGGAAAGGTACCAGGGTGAGAGCCCTGTACACAGCTTGTCCTTGGACATCTTCAAAAGCTGTCTGGACATGGTTCTGGGAAACCTTCTCTAGGGGGCTGGACAAGATGACCTTCAGAGATCCCTTCCAACCTCATCCATCCTGTGATTTTGTGGACTGGAACTCAGTACGTGGGATCATTATTTTGTTCCTTATCTAAAGTGTCAACCAATGTAAGCTCTTGTATGGAGATATCACAACAGGTGATTCCCCTTCTATTTTTTTCTTACATCAGAAATACCTGGCTAGTATTTGCTACAAAATATTTATCTTCATCCTATCCTGAATACTAGAGATTTCTGAATCATTATAGCCAAATGGTATAGAACAATGAGACGTAATTCTGAAAAAATATACCAACACCACCTAATTGGGCTTTTGAGTGCAAAATTTTTGCTAGGTATGCCTGGTTGCTTGAATGCATGCTTTTCAAAACATGGTTTGAAATAGTCATAGGGATTCTGGAGAATTTGTCAGGATACATTAGTCCTGGTTTTGACACTGATGGTACTTGGCAGTGCTGTAGCTGATCTCCAAAAATATTGACAAGATGGTTGAACTGGTGTCTGGATAGCTCTTCAAACTGAATTTGAGCCATTCTGTAAAGTGTGTTGAGTGGGCATTTTACCTAAGAGCATATTTCTCTCTTGCTGTGAGAATGGTTTCTGGCTGTGTGTGTCGTTGCCAAAATAAATCCTGTCGAGATGCTGGAAAGAGGAAGATCATCCTTCCCATGCAGAAGAACAGCTAACATTTGGTTGGCAACATGAAGTGAAAGGTTCACTAACTAATGCCAGGAAAGAGTGCTGAGAGAAATACAGGAAATTCCAGTGTATATCCACTTCTTTGACAACACAGAAGGATCTTGTCATAGGTTTTTGGTCTAGTTTAATTTTATTTTTAGGTGTGCTTCCTTGTTTGGTAAATTACTTTGGAGGTATATTTCTTAGAGGTTTTTTTTATTTGTTGGCCCCTGGTCTATGGACATTTACTGTCTTCCAAGGAAACATTTCATTTTACACTTCATTATCTTAAATCAGACTCAAGATCAGACATTTTCTGAAAGGGACAAGTCTGTGGATAAACAGCTGTGAGACTACAACGTAGGGGTCTTATGCACACACTCCTTTCATTTCCCTTTTTAGCTGCTTTTACCAAGACATTATTTTCATTTTAAAACCCTCCAGTCTTACTCTCTTCCACAACAACTTTGGGCCTTGACGTTGGTTGAAAATATGTTCATATTATCATGTCTTCTAATTTAAAATGACAACAATATGATACTATTTTCTGAAAATTTAAAGGAAAAAAATCAGTGCGCAATGGACCTACTAATATGAGAAACAATGTTTTTTCATCACCTTACATGCTAGAAACTGAATGTAGCTTCACTCGTCAAATGGCTTCTGAAGTTACATAACTGAAGCCACAAGATGTTTTATGCTACAGGACATGTGAGATTAAGGTCTCAACATAATTTTCCATTTTGGAAATTTCATTTTGGAGAAATTAAAGAAATTGGAATATATTACAGGTTGTATGTTTGGGATGCAGCTGGTCCATGGAGCAAGAAAAAGATATTTATCTCTTCCATACATCTTGTAAGAAAAATCTTACTCTTCTTCACTAACTGCTCTTCTGGAATGTTGATCATATTACCAGTCATTGGTAATGACGACTGTTTTGTTTTATAAAAAGACAATGGCTACTAATGTCTCCCCCGGTCATTCAAACCTTTCCTGCCTCTTCTACATGAAGCCACACTGCAATGATACTTTCTTTTCATCCAGATAAAATTATTAGTTCTTATCATTCTTAAGTTCAAGCTAAATGAATAGTTTCATATTTAAAAGGGTTCTTTAGAGGAAAAATTCCTGCTTAACTTATTTATTTATTTGGGGTTTTTTAAGTAAATTTTATTTTCCAGACTATATGCTCCATAAAAATTTCTTGACTATCAACCACTATCAAAACCATGATCAACAATTCAGAAAATGACAACTAATTAATGTAAAGGGTACCTACTGACGTGGGCAAAATACTGCCTTTGAAAAGGTATTGAGCAATAGAATTATTTCAAAATTTCTAGAAGGAATAGTAATGAGACAGTTTTTTCCACAATTTCCAAACCAAAAATATATGCATACATACTATGCAGTGCATGAGCTGAAGTCTGTCCTTCCAGAAGCATCAGACCTTCTGTATATGTGCTAAACAGATATTTCGCATACACACACTTACATACACTGAAATACATACACAGAGTAATTCCAAGATTTATGACATGTATCAGTTTGATTGCATAGTATACATGCTTTCAATGAGAGAAAGTGTATTGGGTTTGCATTGCAAGTTTTTGGTAGTGGGAGGTCTACAGGCATGGCTTCTGTGAGAACCTTCTAGAAGCTTCCCCCATGTCCAATAAAGCCAATGTCAAACGGCTCCAAGACAGACCCGCTGTTGCCCAAGGCCGAGCCCATCAGCAGCAGTGGTAGTGCCTTGGTGATAACATATTTAAGAAGGGGGAAAAAAAAACCCTACACAACTGCAGCTGGAGAGAAGAGTGAGAACATGTGAGAAACAACCCTGCAGACACCAAGGTCAGTGAAGAAGGAGGGAGAGGAGGTGCTCCAGGCACCGGAGCAGAGATTCCCCTGCAGCCCATGGGGAAGACCATCGTGAGGCAGGCTGTCCCACTGCAGCCCATGGAGGTCCACGGTGGAGCAGATATCCACCTGCAGCCTGTGGAGGACCCCACACCAGAACAGGTGGATGCCTGAAGAAGACTGTGACCCCGTGGGAAGCCTGCACTGGAGCAGGATCCTGGCAGGACCTGGGACACCATGGAGAGAGGAGCCCACACTGGAGCAGGTTTTCTGTCAGGACTTGTGACCCCATGGGGGTCCCACGCTGGAGCAGTTTGTGAAGAACTGCAGCCTGTGGAAAGGACTCATGTTGGAGAAGTTCTTGGACAACTGTCTACTGTGGGAGGGACCCCACGCTGGAGCAGGGGAAGAGTGTGATGAGTTCTCCCAGGGAGGAGGAAGGAGCAGCAAAGACAACATGTGATGAACTGACCGCAACCCCCATTCCCCGTCCCCCTGCAGCTCCCAGTGGGGAAGGTACAGAAAATCAGGAGTGAAGTTGAGCCCAGGAAGAAAGGAGGGGTGGGGGGAAGGTGTTTTAAGATTTAGTTTCTATTTCTTATTATCCTACTCTGATTTGATTGGTAATAAATTAAATTAATCTTCCCGAAGTCAAGTCTGTTTTGCTCATGACAGTAATTGGTGAGTGATCTCTCCCTGTCTTTATCTCAACTCATGAGACTTTTTTATATCCTTGTCTTGCTAAGGAGAGGGAGTGATAGAGCCACTTTGGTGGGCACCTGGCATCCTGCTAGGGTCAACCCAACACAGAAAGTAAGATCTTCATAATATGTACAGTATGGACAATATTTGTGTTGGAAAGAAAAATACATTGGAGTGTGAATGGAGTCCTTGTGTGAGCATACGTGTGATGGGAAGAAAATGTGTCAGACTAAAAGAACATTTCCTCCATGCTGAACATCTGAAAAAAATAGATAGCTAGTCTTGGATTTTCTTTCTCCAAATAGTTGATGTATGAAGGTAGAGTAGCATAAAGGCCTCAGACCCTGTCATTTTTGTTCAGCTATAGGCTGTAATAGAGCTGCTTAGATATATGAACTTTCTTCCTTTTAGCATAGTATCTGTATACATGAGACTACTGAAACCTGCTAAAAAGTCTCAGGCTAATGTCCAGGAAATAAAGTCACACCAGCAGTCAGAATTGAATCCTGGCCTCTGGCTGGATAAAATTGTTTCTCCACCTCTTCAACTGCACAAAAGCAGCTTTTAGCTGTACATAAAGATCTGGACACATCCACTTTTCAATTTCATTTAAAGATTTTTCTCTATCCTGTTGAAGGTTAAGCAATTTTCAAATGAAAGTAGCATTGTTTAAAAGTGCACACTCTTCTTCCTAAGATGGGCACAAATCAGGTCAGGCATTTCCAACATTCTTCACTTCTGGGCATTACAGCTTTTAGGAGACATGTTCCCATCTCTCATATTCTCACTCTATATACGGAACATATCAAAACTACATTAAAGAACCTGCAATTTATATTCATGATATAGGAGGTGACCTTTTCACTCATAAGTGGTGTAGTCATGTGGAGTGGCTAATGAGAGAACCCCTACTGAGAGCAGATAAATTTCAAACCTTCTGAATAATTATTAGACATTTTATTGTATTTATAAACCTCCCTCATTTCAAACTGTCCCTTGATTTATAAAGCCATCTTACTCTTGTAAGCACTAATGGTAGTCTCAACCAGTGCCAAAGATTGATGAATTGCCCATGTAGGGGCTTCTCTTCCTGGTACTGAATGCCAGAGAAATGCAATGAAGAGTAAAAAACAGAACTGTAGGGAAAAAGAGAGGACAGAGGAGGATGAAAGATGACTGGGAAGGAATGAGGGAGGGAACATCTGTACTGCACTTCACTGATGATAATCTTTGCACAGTTTATGACACAGAGGCAGTGGGAACAGTGAGGTAATCATTTTACTTGCCTGTCATCTGCAGAGAGTATTTCAAATTGCAGGGTGAAATTCTGGTTCCATTGAAGTGAGTGACAAAACTCCTGTTGATTTAAATGAAGGCCAGGATTTCTATGGATTCCCAGAGGAGGGGCAGATGGGCAGAGTGGCAGCTATGTCGTCTCTATGACTGTGTCAAGCTTCATCAGGATCTTAAAAACTTTTCGTCAGCTCAGTTTCCAGAAACCTATGAGGGGTTTGAGCACCCCTTAGTGCTGCAGATAACATAGATACTTTCTCAAAAATGGTAAATAGAAAAAGTACAGTCTCAGAGCATCTGACCCTAGTTTGAAACAGCTGTACGTAATGAAAACTGTCCTAAAACTAATGCATGGGTGTATGTGTGCATGTATTTTAAGTAATATTTATGTATTTTTTTTTCATTTTCCCTTTCCTTCAACCTTACTCTGCACAAGAAATCACTTTAGGAGCACATGACAGCTAAAAAATATCATCAGTTATAGTCACCAAACTAGAGAAAGTCCTCCTGTCATCACAGCAAGAAATTTGGCTCTTGGAGGCAGGAGGAGTTGTCTCAAAATGTCAGGGGTGCATAGTTACAAATTTCATTGAACAAATATTTCTCCTGATTAACAAGCCATCCATGGGCACACAGCTGGGTAGGGCAGACCTGGTAGGCTGCAGTGCAATGCACTTACAGAAGCAATCTTTTCTGCAGAGGATTTTAACAAGAGCAGGCCATGACAGTGAACATGGTAGGTGAAGAACAACATTCACAAGAGGAAGTGGCTACTTGCCTGTGTCTGACCATGTTATTGGATGTGCTGTAAGAAAGAGAATCTGGAAGGACAATTAATCTGGAAGGAAATGAAAAGCCAAAGATAGTCTTTCAATAAGCCCTTACTGTATTGCAGGGGGAAGGTATTCATAACTGAAATACTAAGCTGGTACTGATACAGAGGCATGATCATTTGATACGCTAATTTATTAACCCAGCAAGAATCTCTATTTGCTAAACAGCTTCTGGGACACACTCCTCACCGCCTTCAAAATATGAAGAGCTACCTACTCAGTGACATTGAGAGTCTACTCTACACACACCTCTTGCAGCCACTACTGACGAAGCAGTGGGGACAGATTGTGTGGCAAGTCAGCTTAAGAGTAAAAGTAGACCAAATTACAAAAAAAAGAAATGTTTTCTATGGCATGAGAGGTGGGATAGGAGCAAGGGATGATTGACGATAGTCTTTGCAATTGAGAAAACCTCAACAAGTTTCTTATTTTTAATCAAATGGGAGCACACCTATTTGCAGTTAAAGATAAAACCTAACATAAAGAATATGACTTTCCTGTCATACAGTCTGGAAACCATACCACTAAAATATTTTTTTATATCTTATATTGGTAACTGTAGTCAGTAGGTACTAAACAGAGTATGTTCATATTTATGTGAGTATGCTACAATGGAAAAGTTAAAAGCCAGCCTCAGAAATATGAGTCAATCATATGTAGTCATTTATAAAGTTTGAGTAAGTGAATAATTTCAACTCGACTATAAGAATTTCTGTGTGTGTGTGTACTATTATGTACACAAACACAAATAACTGTATGCATATTTGTATATGTATATATAAAAGATCCTAATACTATTGAAGTCAATAACTGACTTCAGTGTGCACACAATATCTAAACACACAAACACACACCTATGTACACCCATACACCACCATCACCACCACTGCCCCCCGCCAAGATATCCTGAGCATATGGTAACTACACAAAATGTCATTTTGGTTGAATTTAATGAAAGAATTTAGCAGCTGATAAGGCCCAATTTTATTTAATGGAGAAAATAGAAATCAGGTAAAATCTAGATTAAAATCTTACTTAGTCTAACTGAATTAATTATCCGTACATGGATCAACAGAAAAGAAGAAAAATAGGATCAAGATGCTTATTGGCTGCTATTTCTGTTTTGAAAGGATAGTGGCAATACATTTGTAAGAGACAGGGAGTTTAAGTGAATCTAAAACTTGGATTTAGATTAGTGGACAGATGAACTAAGATTAGACACTATACAAAAATATGCGATGATATAATGATACACTTTCACCTTTCCTGATCTTTAGAAAAAGGAAAAGCCTTCTGAAGAAACTAAATCTGAATCACAACAAATTATTTTCATTGTTTCAGGCGGATTTAATTATCTGACTTATCTTCTTGCTTTCTAGGCTTATCTTCTGTGGACTTGAGATCTGGTTTGTAACTTAATTTCTCACACTCGTTTTTTATGTTCATGGACAACATCTTTTGCCTTGGATGTTTGTACCTCATGTATGAGCATACTGTGTTTTGGAGATGGGAGCTGTTTGGCTTAAGGGAAAAAAGTCTTTCAAACTGAATGAATATTCATATACAAAATATTCTCTTAGCTAGTCACCTACAGGCAAGGCCAAAATTATCCCCATTTGTGCCAGGCATTTATTGGTTCTAATCAGCACAGTGCCATGTAATGATAATGCTTAACTGTGTTTTTATCAACACTGCATTTTTTTCCCCTTTTTTTTTCTTCATGTGAATCAGTTTGTTACTGCAAGGATGTCAGTTTGGTTTCCAAAGAAAAATCTCCAAGATTTTGTTATAAATGTTTTAGGAAAATTAGTAATTAGCATCACCTGAACTGTTTTTCTGAAAATCCAATGGATATTAGGATTTTCAGAAATACAAAGTAGGCAGAAAATATTGCATTATGATTCTCAAAAAAAAGTGAAATTACCTGTTCTAAAAATTGGTGGCAACTTGGGCTTTTTTTTTCTTCCACTGCCCTAGCAGTCTTCAAATTACTGTATCCAATCTAAGTTAAATGTACAGCTGAAGACCTTAAGTCACATTCATGGAAAGCAAAGCAAGGATCAGAGAACTTCAAGAAGCATCTCTCTAGTCCTGCTGGGCAGTCTGGATATTAGATGCTCTGTTCCTCCCACACATACATTCAGTATTCTCAGTTCTTAATTCATAACAGTGAAATAGCAGTTATTGTTTTTATATGAGTACATGATATTTCATTTATGGCATCAACAACATGTGAAAGAGGGTGGTAGAGGATGGCAATCAATTTGTATATTGTTAACACAGTTGTTATATCTAAACTTGATTACTTCTTTATGGAACTTAACACAAACATCTGAAGTTTTTGATGTCCAGTACAGTGAACAACAGTCTGTCTCCATCTATTATTAAATATGTTAATTAGGTACCCAACATTAATACCCAGAGGTACAATGTCCATATTATTATTATTCAGTACAATTAAAATAAACTTACATTTAGATAATTCTTGAATTGCAAGGGCAAACATTACAAAGGGCAAATAACATTATAGACTTAAGATTAATCACACAACCTTGATTTGGCACCTTTTGCAGGTGTGCTGTGGTACAATCTTAATATCAACTGACACTACTTCTATCCTCCAGAGTTTCCTGTTTCACTCCACATATGGACACTATAGTAGAAAGAGTAGAACTTAACGTAAATCATCTATTACCAATGCTTATTACAACACTTGTACAAACCATTGCTGTTAGTAACAGGGGAAGGCTAAAAAATCAAGATACTGATTGCTGTACACTTCGTCACATGCAGAATGACCTTGTGGAAGTCATTTAATTCTATTGTGCTCTGATTTCTCTATCTTTAAAGTCAGAGTGGTACAGCTCATTAATATTTTTAAGTACTTTAAGATCCTCATACTACAGCAACCACAGAAGTGATTTATTACTCTTTTATGATGTAATAGCTGAAAGTCAAAACCCGTAAGCTGTCTCCACATGATGGTGATTAATCCATGACTCTAGCAAAAAGGCAAAAGCCTCTGTTTTAGGGTTGTGAGCAGCACAACTGGATTTCACTCCCCTTCAACCCAGTAAAAGATCTGCCTCTTACTTCACATGACATGAATCAGGCCAGCAAAGTTCAGTAAAATCAGTTGAGTGTGCAAAGAATACTTGTCCTATGTGGATCAGGGTCATGCTTCACAGCTACCCAAACAACCCAAATGCCCATCAGTCACTGGAGGCAATGAGAGGTCTAGCTACATTCCAGTAAGTAGTGCCAAGAGCCCTGTGTGAAAGGAGCTCAAAACTCTTCCAGAAGAGATAGTACAGATGCAACCCTAAGAGCTAGACTGAACAAAAACTAAATTGTTCATTTTTTAACATCTTAATTTAGCAAAACTCCTTAGTTTTAATTAGAGCTAGACATTCTTAGACTTCGGGGGGTGGGGGGTGGGAGAGGAAGTCTTATTAAAATAAGTTTGCCAGGCTCCTGAGAGAGGATCCTCAGGCATATGTCATTCAAGTCAATGGGAAAAAAAGGAAATTAAGCAGCCAGCAGAGCTACCATGGAACACATTCATTTGGATGAGTCTAAGGACATGTCTGCACTGCAGTGGCGCAGACCCCTGAACCTGCTTCAGCTACACAAACCCCAGAAGTGAAGCAAAAGGCACCTGGGGCACAGATAGATCTGTGCGGTGTCTGCTCCCCATTCTGCGTATGTTCCTGCCCAGTTCAGCACAATCTTACTTGCTATATTTAACAAAAACAAGGGAAAAAAAAGTGGTATTTCAGAGGGCAGATGAAGTCCTAGTTCTACCCCAGAGAATGGAGCAGGGACATTGTGCCCTCCTTTCCCAGCACTAGCACTGGAGACACTCCTGCAT